>NW_010177668.1:0-9324 GCF_000695765.1 Mesitornis unicolor
TGGTCAGGGCTGGTGCCAGAGAGAGAGAGCATGCCCTGCACTTCCCTTAAATACATGAATTTGCAGGGGCACTGACTGGCTTGGCTCTGGTCAGAGGTGGGTCTGACAAAGGAAAAGGGGAAGTTTTTCAGGTGGCTTCTTAAAGGGCTATCTCCATAGCCCTTCCCCTGTTATCAAAGACAACCAAAAAACCCCTTACAGAAAACCCAGCACAATAATTCAGCACTGTCGTTGCTAGTACAGAGTGCTTGTAGTGCTCATCTAAACAGTATGTTAGGAGATAAAAGTAGAGATTCCACTGCAATCCATGGTGAGACAGCAGGTAGACCTGCCTGCAGCCCAAGGAGATTCAGTGGTGGAACAAAGATCACCTATAGCCTGTGAAAGACTCCCCACACCAGAGAAGGTGGCTGAGCCCAAAAGACCTCTGCCAACTGCCATGAGGGTGCGAATGACCAAAAGTACTAATGAAATCACAGTACAGTACCAAAATTTTAACCTTGGCTGATAAGAAACTAGGAAATTGGCTGTGTCCAGGGATGTCTCTCACGACTATCGCAGCCTGTTCTTCACAAGCTGAGAAGGGAAGAGCTGAGTCAGTGCCATGCATGGGTCATGCAGCCAGCTGGGATCAGGATTCTTGGTGGCTCCTCCTGTGCTTGTGGCTGCTGTAGCAAGGATACAGCTTCAGTAGCTGAGACATACGCTCAGGCGCAGCTTGCTGAGCTGGGCAACTGCAAGAAAACCCTTGGCAGATCTACAGTTTTTTGACAAGCTGATGTGTCCCCTACCTTCTGCCGAAAGTTCTAAGTGCTAAGGATAAAAAGTCACAGTGCCTTAGCATGAAATGAGATCCAGCCTACTGTTTCAGCCCTGTAGAGTCATGTGAATCACCCAATGTATATGAAAGAGGTTGCAATTTTTTATCAGTTTATTATTTATGTTGAGAAGTAAGCTGTTTTTCAATACACCTGTGCTGAAAAACATAGTTTAAATTTGTGTGAGGAAACATAGTTGTTTCTTCTTCCCAAAACCTTTCCAAAAAACTTTTTTTTTTCCAAACCAGTTTATTTGTTTAATGTTAGTGGGAAAATATGTGTTTCTTTTTTCCCCTGGCTTATTTTTGACTAGTAAAAAACTTTTTTTCTTGAGCATCATGAACTATAAGATGTAACAAAAATACTTTTCAAAATTCTAAAAAAATTTAGTTTATTGGCATGAAAACAAGTGAAATTCTTAGTAATACTGGAAAAGTGTTTAATTCAACTTTAAGGATTTATGTAACTTCCTTGGAAACTGTATTTTGTTAAATGCTGTAACTGAAAAAATGAAGTTTTGTACTGGAAACCACAATAGTGCTTGAAGGATAGATGTGTACAGCTTCTTTGCATTTTTACTTCACATAAAGATGTAAAGGGAAAAAAAAATATGGCAGCTAAGAGAGACAGCAGGCAGGTAAGAACATCAGATAGACAATATAGGAAATGGTGATAAAGAAGACCAATGAAACACAAGAAATTAAGATTTTGGATCTGTACTGGGTCTCGTTGCGATGGAGTTAACATAGAGGTTACAATCCAGAACAATTTGTTTTCTTTTTTTTTTTCCCCTGTTCACTTACTAAACTGTCTTTATCTTGACCCATGAGTTTCTCCTCACTTTTGCCCCCCTACCGCTGAGGGGTAGTTGAGTCAGTGACTGATGGGTGCCGTTACTGTCTGAGATCAACTCACCACAGGAACAAAAATCAATCAACAGTACAGTATTCAAACTGCTAAACTATTGCACATTAAAGGAGACAAAGGTGCTCACTAAGGAATCTGAGAATGACACATAACTTACACTTATTGCAATCCCATACCCAACAAAATGCGGAACTGATATTAAAATGTTCATTAGTACTCAGACAACTAAGTTCACTACACTAGCTCCATGCAGATTGCACCACTACAAGATGTGATTTTACCATTACAGACATTGGTGTAAGGGTAAGATCCCAGGTCTCAGACCAAGTAATAGGGAGTAGGGGAGGTCTACATTGCTGGAGGACTTTGTGGACAGTAATCCTGATGTAACTTTTGTGCCAGAAACTTTTGTGTGCCGTGTTTCTGGAGTCAATATGTTAAACATTCACTAAAGGACTGAAAGGCTGCATGCACTGACTGGGAATGGCTGGTCATTATGTTCTCACATCTATTTCAGTACAGACATATATGTTCAATAATATAAACAAAGTAAGTACTAAAATGAACCAAATAGAGCTTCTGGTAAACAAGAAACATGCAGGGATCTGCAGTGTTCAGGAGAGAGAGAAACGAGATAAAGAAAGATAACATCATACACCAATCACACGCTATCTCTAGAAAACAGGGACAGTGAGGACAGATCTAAATGCTTTGGAAGGACTGGTCGATAGCTGAATTGCTGGTACTGTCTCTTTGGATACTTCAGAAAAGCCAACAGGTGATAGGTCTTCTTCCACTCTTGCCCTGTGGGATTAGATTTTTGACATGATTATATTACTTGTAAACATTATTAGAAACGTAAAAGTTACCATATTTTTACTTGCTAGGAAAAAAAAAAAAGACTAGAAAAGAAGTGCTGTGAACAATGACAGAGCTCATTTAATCTTAAATTAAATGGAAAGACAGTCAATAGGTAAGTGTTTTTTTTAAATTTCAAAGGAAAAGTGAGTAAGCTTGGAACTTTTTTTAGCTAAAAATGCAAATATTTTATGGAATTTGTATTGAATTTATGAAGAAAAGAGTTCTAAATGTACATAAGAGACCACTACAGAAAGAATATTAAGATAAGCAGATTGCCTACAAGAGCTTTCTCATTGTTTGGGAGATTAGTGTAGGGTAAAATTCTGTAAGGTACAGATCACACTCAATAAGCCTATTAATTATGACTGGCAAATTAGACTATGTTTTAACCTTCCTAATATCCATCCCAAGATTTATGTGTCACTCCATTTTTTGGTTAATGCAATTAGCAATGTTTAAAGAGTTAGTCAGCGAAAGCATTCAGTGTTTGAACTAGTACTTGAAGACTGGAAAAAGGTGAACAGGAACTAGCCTGTCTGGAGAATGCTTCTCAAGTCTGTTGTGGTATGTCTATGTATTATAGTTATGGATTAAAAAGGAACTATCCCTTGCAATAATGCAGTGTTTGACATTTACAAGAGATTCTGAACGAGAAAACTGAAGCATCTTTTATTCCTCTCAATTCACTCGAGGCAAAATTATTTCCTTCAGTAGCTACCATGGAAAATGATAATAGGGACTTTTTATGTTAATGAACTTGCACAGGAAGTTTTCCAAACAGCAAAAGCTGGGTTTACATGAGCCCTAAACATGCATACCCACTCAATAATGTATGTGCAGTCAGTCATGGTATGAGCAAATGCAGCAATTCCACATGGAACTATCATTTTCATTCTCATTTGTGAATTTGAGTGCACTGCTGTGACACTGCCTTATGGATGTGACTTTTTGACACCCAAGTATTAGATTTGTGAACAGTTATTTCATATCTCTCTTTTTCTTTAATAAATGCAAACTTTACACTTATCAGAGAAAACATTTTTTTCTGACTTATAATGAGCTTCTGTAAATTCAGTGCTCCCTAATTATGAATTTATGAAATAATTTCAATGCCTTGCCTTTGTCTAATGCAACTGATCCTGCTTGTTTTGCCTGTGTAGATCAATCTCATGGTAGAAAAGACACTGTTACCCTTAGTATTGTTTGTGGTTGTGGAAAGTCCCACTCGGAATAGTAAAATTTCCGAGTTCTTCAGGACACTGAAAATGTTGTAGCATCACTTAGTCTAGCTAGAAGGTGTCAGGAACAGCTCAACTTTATCAGTACTCCGATTCCAGCATTCAGGAGCACTGCTGAACTTCTTTCTAAGCCATTTTTACTGGGGAGGGTCCACAGACACATACTGCTTTCCAGGAACAGATAGAAATCCCCACCATGTCCCAGTTACTTGCCCTCCTCAGACATTTGTACACGAATCTCTGCCTTGCCATGCTTTTATTTATTTGTGCCTTTGGTGTACATAGGCACATCTTAATCAGCTCCACCAAAAGCTGCCTCTTGAACTGTGGCAACACCAGCGTATGATTCACAATGCAGGGATGATGCTCTGAAACCCTTATCAGCACTGAGATCTTCCCGTGTTATAAACAAGGATTGCCAATTTCCCATCTTTCAGCTATACACCTTCTACTGTCATGCTTTCTCTGAGTAAGTTATGTCTCCTTTGACCAAAACTGTACCAAAAAATAGAATAAAAACAGAAATGGCAAGAATTGTCTCCAAGCTCAGTCAGACAAAGAGCACTCAAGAAAACTCATTATGGAGATGCAAAGTAATTAAAGCTGCTGCAGGAACTTCAGGATATTAAAGAAGAGCTCGAGACAGACTTAACTAGATATTTGAAGTTTTGCTCAAAATAAGAAATGGTAACTAAGACTTGTATCTTTATGAACTTTAAGATTATTTTTTTCATTAAGTCCTCTGACTTTCAAACACCTGAGGAGTCATCTGAACCTGATTTCTAAATGTGCATCCTTTTCAGCCATTATACATTCTTCAGTTTAATCTCATTAAAGCTATAATGATCACTTTTAATCTTTTTTTCTAAACAACTGTCCCTTTTTGGAATTCTGCATCTGTGAAGTCAGTAACACAGTAAGAAGTGTGTAAGATGGGTGAGCCAATACAGCTACTATTCCTCTTACAAGTCCCTCTCCCTGTAACAAACATGGCAAACCTCAGTCAACATCTAAAGAGATTTTCTCAGCTGTCCATTTTTCAATGTGAAGTCTTAAGCCAGAATCACATACATATTTAAACACCAAAAGATCTGAGGCATGCACTTGGATTTTTGAAAGTACAGAAGTAACTAATGGCAGATTTTTTTCTGGATTCCTAGTTCGACAGTTCTGATGATACCTGAAACCTGAGGCCCACATCTATGTCTTCAGACACTTAGGCATCCGTAAAAAAATGTATATGGCTTTCCACATCAAGTACCAGACTGACAGCATCATATGGTGATTCATGCAGTCAATTTGCTTTTAAAATTGCTATAATGCATGCTGTATATGTACCTGGTGTCTTTTAAAATGTTTCTCTGAGTCTAACCTTATGTGTACAAATTCCAGCTCACTGATTCATAGCAAGGGAAAGGTTAACATTTCCCACATTCAGCTTGTGTCTTCTTACTAAAAATTTTAGAAATTTGAACATTTTATCCTAAAACTACACATACTCCTCCTCCAACAGACCAAGAATTACTTAGGTTTTTTGTTGAACCCTAATGAATTGAAGCTGAATTGAGTTATCAGTGCCTGCTGACAACTCTGTAGTTATATTCATCATATATGACCATTACTGTAATGAGGTCACTGTTCTGCACTTTCTCCTCTTCCTAAGCATTGAATAAAAGATTTTTGCAGTACTCTTGGTACCTATCAGTTTAAAAGAGACCAAACACATTCACTTGGTGAATGCAAAAGAAAGTTACAGCAGCTACTCGCAAAGCCTTTGAATTGATCTCCTTGTTTTCGGCTACTTTCTGTCATGGAAGTAGCAAAGCTGGAAAAAAGATTTAAAAATGTCTCAATGAAAATATTATAGAGAGAAGCAAATATTTGATAAATCTTTGTGGTTTACTGAAATTTAGTCCCCCTACACTCTCATGGTTGAGAAATGAAGCAGGTACGTCCAAGAAGAAGTGGAGAAAACTCGATTTTCTGGCAGGAAGGTGGACTTCCAAGGCTGTAGGGCTCTCTTACTGCTAGGGCTCAAAGCAGTAGGAGCCTGTGAATGTCAAGGAATTGACTTGCAACTGACAGTTCTGTCAAGGAATTAATACATTATGAGACTTTAGAAATTAAATCTCAGGTTTCTTAAGCAGGAAGAAACAGAGGAGTTTGAAAGAGGATCTGCAATGATTAAGCAGCATATGCAGCTGAAAAGTCTTAACGCAGGGAGGCATGTGGGGTGTGAGGCTCCTGGCTGGGGAACCCCTCCTGCAGTAGAATCCTCCCTCACTGGCCCTGCAGGGACAGGTGAGGAAAGGACTCAACTTGTACAAAGGACTTCTCTCGTTCAAAGGTCTCCACAGGCACTGGCTGATGCTGAGCCCTGCCTGGCCTCTGGAATTTTAAAAGCCAGGCCTTCTGCAGTGAAGGCAGGATGGTTTTCCCTCACTGATGAGTGTGATCAACAGGGACTATTGCAGATATGCTTCAACATTTTCACTGAGCAGGAATTTGAACACTGGAGAAGCTGCTACTGGCTGTTGGTTAAAGACTGTACTTATTATCTACTATTAGTATTCATTTCCTAACTAATATATTCATAACCTAATTCCATAATTTTACACTGTAATTATCTCTATCTAATACTGCATCTATGTAACACACATATCTGAAGACCTTAATGACTGAGTACTGAGGACTGAGACACCTTATGTGTTTTTTTTGAGCACCTTGTCCTCCAGCCCATTATTATCAAGTCAGAACCTTCTATAAGAGGACAACAGTAGTTTAGGAAAGAAACCCAAACCACTGTCACTGACAGGACTGGACAGGCAAAACCCAGATCAGCGATTTTTTTATTTATAATTCCAGCATGGAGCTAGGCATTTTAGTATAGCTGAAATATGTAAACATAGATTTTGAAATAATAGATAAGGATTTCTGTTTTAGCAGACTATAAAAATATTTGCAGATAGTTGTGCCACAATCGGTTTCTCTGGAAGTAGAATAAAGATGCACATACACCAGAATGAGAAAGGAGGGATGGTCCAGAAATCAGGCCATCAGCTAAATGAGAAGATTGTTTCTCGGTTCTGCATCTTTCACATTGAGTGAGTGATTCAAAGACAGTGTTTACTCCATGTTCACATGATTCAGAGTGCTATAGCTGGCTTTCCTATTCTGTGCAAAGTAACCTAGTTAGTGTGCCAACCTGTCTTCATAGGCATTGCAACTGCTCTGAACAACATGTTTAACCTGACAAAGTAAATATTCCTAGCTCCAAAATTCTTTTGAAAAAATCAGTGTGCAACTTGCTCATAAAGAATTTTTAATAATTGTAGTGTGGTGGCATTAGCAAGGAATCTATAAAATTGGAAATATATTAATTTTGTTTATAGTCCTGGATATCATTACATTCAACTTAGATGCCTGAACCACAACCTAATTACACAGATTTTTCAGATAGAGGCTCTTCATTTTATACGTTTTTGTCAATTCAAATCAGTTTAGCACACTGCCTCCAGAGCCCCTGAAAACACCAAAACTCTTATAGCCAGTTTCTGTGGCAATGGCTGAAAATCTCCAGTCAGGTTTCTTAAGTAGTAAATACCCAGGAGTGTTTTCACACCAGATTTAATAGTTTAGTCTACGACTGCTCTTTCAATTCTCCCAGCTGAAAGATTCTACAGTTTCTTCCTTACCAAGAGTGAAACATGAATCACTTGGTCTGCAGGAGGGGTTACAACTTTCTTATGTCCAAGGTAAAAAGAAGTTTCTTTACTTATTTTGTTGGCTCTCAGTAGTGTGAAAGCCAGACTGGTTGTCTATCTGCCTTGGTTCACACAGCAGCTCTGCCTGTGGCAGGTAAAAAGAGTCCAACTCTGCAGTTTACTTATCTGCATGGAAGAAATTTGGACATTAACTTGCCTCCTCAGTAGCCAGCTACTAGAAGGAACATAAATTAGCAGAAAGCTTTTTGAGTCTGACATGCTTTTAGTGGCTGGAATTTTCTGTTGTCAGCAGAAGAGCGCTGTGTTGATGTCTGACACCAGCACTGTAAGCTGGAGCACAGCCAGGATTTCTGCCATAAACCTCAAAGGTATTTTTGCCCTTATGTAATAATACTTATCACAAAGCAACCCAAAGTGCTTTGAAACTGTATAAGATATATTTGGGGAGTCATTCATGACCAGGGCTTCTCCAGGGCACAAAAAAAAACACACTGTCAACTTCTGGGGAAAATAGCAGCATTTTCCACTCAGCTTTTTAAAGCATGGGGCAGGTGGTATCTGTACTCACTAACTCTTGTCTGTGGTGTTTGTCCTATTTAAAATAGAAATAGTTAACAACAATAAATACTGAGCATCAACTTGGCTCAGTTCCTTGCAAGTGCTTATTTATGACACAGACATAAACTGGTTTAAGTTTCCACTGTTTTAAGACCAACCTGGTACAACCAGCTGTTGAAATCTGATTAAACCATCACCATAAGTTCTTCAGCACCTGACTGGAGTACCAGTGTCCTGCAGAGGTCTGAGTTACCAAAATACTCCTACATCTGAGGCAGTTTCAATTTCTGCCACTTCCTGAGCACTTCTATGACAATTTGTTGTTACACAGTAAGTATACTTCTCTGAATATTACCTTAAGGCCTTGAAGTAGCTTACATGAACACTGCCTCCCTCTCTACCTTCTTCTGCAAATAGTTAAACTGTACCAAGTAATTTCAAATTTTTTTCAAAAAAAAGAATGGGTAACAGCTATCTTCATTTGGGGATCCTTTAGAGTAAGAGATAGAAAAGACATCATACAATTGCAAGGTTGGGAGAAGCTTTATCAAAACTGGTATCCATAAATGCTGAGAACAGTGAAACAAGATTGTAAGATCGTTGAATAACGTTGGGTTTTTTACTCAGAACAGAAAAGGACTGCTGTAGACATTACAAAACTAATGAGGAACCTGAGGCACTCTAAAATAAAATCCAGTAAATGTGAACCATGGGGTGGGGGGGAGAATTCAAGCCACCAGGACATGACTAAGGGAAAGCTACACAGGCACAAATAGCAAGACAAAGAGTTCCAATCTCAACACATAACCTAATCTTATATTGGAAAGAAGACAGTGATACCCACAGGCTAAAAAACAGTAAGAATCATATTTAGAATCAGTTTAAATATATCAGGAATATTGCATCGACTGAAGTAATTACAGCCAGATCAAAAGCTTATTGGCATTACACCGGGATTCCAGTGAGCCTAATGATCTGAGAGTCTCAGAGTCATAAAATTACAAAATCACCATATCACAGCAATACTCTAAATGAGGAGAATGCCGTACCCATTGTCTCAGTTTAAGGCTCAGGGCAAGCCCAGGGAGCAGGATTTTCTCTCCATTGTCCCCTACCATCCCAGGGAAGGATTAAAAAAAAAGGGAGCAGAGAAAAAAATGCTTCACACAAGGTTGGAAGTTAAGACTATAACAAGTTTAATGAAAAACGGCAGGGGAAAGGAAAAAGGAATTAATAAGAGACAAAGGATATTTAACT
>NW_010177669.1:0-518 GCF_000695765.1 Mesitornis unicolor
AAAGAAAGGTTAACTGGGAGAACAAAGAAAGATTGGCAGAATAACAAAATAGAAATTTATGTGTGAGCAGGCTATCCTGTGTGGGTGTACATACTGATGATGGTCTGAATGTGTTGCTTACTATTGTTGCAGAAAAGCTTCTAGTCTAAAAAAAGGGCAGGAGAGAAGTGGGGGATTTCAAAAGCTCTTGGCAAAAAGCTACTGACTCAGTAGAGATAAAGTAACTTCAAGCCCATCTGAAAGCCAGTAGTAAGGGTTCCTTATTAACAGCTGTATCAACTTTTGAGTGAAGTTAGCCTCATGATAATAGCTTTTTATATAAGACACAGAAAATAATGGCTACGGAAGGAAAAAAAAACAACCAAGCAACAAACTAGAATACATAGCCACTATGTCTAGCTACTTTGGCTTGATTATCTAATCTGTTTCTTGGCTGATATTCTTGTTAGAGGAAATTTCTACTTAGTTGTCTCTCTAAGCCAGTAAGGAACTGAGAACGTGGCAGAGAAAGCATTCCT
>NW_010177669.1:549-6313 GCF_000695765.1 Mesitornis unicolor
TATTGTTCTGCACTATATGTGCTTGATGTCTTGGACCACAACAGAATATGACCAGGCCTATGGAAACAGAGCACACGCTGCTTCCTTGTGAAAGGGTCTTTGCACCATGCACACAGGGAGAAAAGAAAGAAGCTTGTGATCCTTATAAGTAAATACAGCCATTTAATAACTTCCAGCCTTTACATTCTTCTACAAAAAAATATCAAGGAGAAACATGAGGATAGAAAAATTTTAATTAATGCTTAAGCTCCACAGTTACTTTAAAAGATTTTCCTATGGAGAACTGGACATGTTCGACCACTCTGCCTCTGTGTGTAATCTGCACTCTGTTCTCACCCCTTCCCAGTAACTTTTGTCATCTCTGTCCAATGTCAATCTAATTGAAAAGGCAGAGAAGTCTCAAAGATACTGGTTTCTTTAAGACATATGACAACATGTGGCTAGGCAGAAGAAGGAGAGCCCTTTTTTATTTAATAATCCCTTTTTTCCCCATCTCTTCTTCCGAAGGAAGAGACTAAAAACCTGTCCTTTTATTGCCAGACTGAAAATCCTTCTGAAATGTACTGGAAACCAGGCTTCAGTGTTTCTGCTACTGAGATATCTACTTTTATTTTTTTAGTTAGTTACTTTATGGTCAAAGAAGAAACTGAGTACCAAGATGTATTTTAAAAATTCACTTACAAGTGTGCAACTGAGTTAAAACACATTAAGCTAAAATCAGCAGCTGTACATGCATGCTCATCATCAAGAACAGAAATAACTGCTTTGAAAGGATGGGTCACGTTCTGCTGAGAGAGATGCTTCCAGTCCAAATTCTTTTTAACCTTTCTCAAACGCTGTAATCTTTCATCTCTGCAGGATGTAATGACTGGGCAGCATGAAAGGAAATGGAAAGTCTGGACGACTCATTTCTTATAAATTTTAACCACAAACTAAGAGGTACTTTGAGAAAAAAAATATCCTTGGGCACAAGGAGTGCAGATTTACCACATTACTTTTTTTTTTTCAATAGCACATTTTATTCCCTTCTTTTTTTTTCCTTTCTCTGTCATTGTAAAGCTTAGTTCATATATTTGTATATTCGTATAGTCTTCTCATTCTACTTCGTTTCTAGGCTTCTGTTTTGCCTAAAAAAAAGTAAAAGCCCAAGAAAATCAGAAAGGAACAAGTCTTTTTGTAACTATCTGATGTCACTGTGCCTTACTCTACTTCCAGCACAGCAAATACCTATGTGCAGCAAGCTTTCTCCAAGAAATTTTGTGCTGTAATAAGTTTTACTTTGGATTGTTCACTGGAACAGTTTTCTGAAACCTTGTCATTCTGTGTTAAAATTGTGTTGATATTTGGTCATATTGAGTCTAAATAAACAACTCACTGCCTGAGAAGCTTTCAGAAAACTTACCTGGCATAATTTGACCGGCCCTTCCAGGCTAGGAAAAGCTTCTTGTTATCACACAACAACTTTTCTGACCAAGTTGGAGAAATGGACTTGACATCCCATTTAAATATACTCTGTCTCTCTCCAGTGAAGTGTCAGGTACCTTAAATGTTATTCCACAAAAAATGAGAAATCTCAAAATATTTCACCTTCCCAATCTTTTGGCACTGAGCTCAACCCACCACATTTGCTAAGCATCCGTTAGTAGTATTAATTTTGTAATGCACCGTTATTGAAAGCAATCAACACTATTTGTGAGTTGCTTTGATCTGATAATCACAAGCAGTGGTTGAGAATGTTATTACTTCAACTTAGAAGCTGAATAGTTTCTTCATTGACCTCTTGTGCATCTTAAATTGCACACATATGCCTTACACTACTTTTCTTCAAGCCTAGCCACTGTAAGAATAATTACTTTCATTAAATCTCTGAAATAATGAACAATCTACAAGATTCAGATTGGATGTATTATTTTTTCTGAAATATATGGCACTTGTCAAGGATTTTGAAGTAAGGCTGGTAACAAACATGGGAATCAAATTATTTTTTGCTTTCTTGTCCAAATAATAGTTTTATATGACTAAGTCAGCACAAGTATTAAATACACATTGGTCTTTAAGCATGGAAGTAGTTGTGTTTGCTTCAGCAGTCAAAGTTACATGCTGTCTCAAACATTTTATGTTCAAGCAATATATATATTAATGCAAAATTGGAGGGAAAAAACCCTATATAACCACTACCACCCTCCCTCCAAACAATATGAAATGCTTGAACTTAAAATAAATCTTTGTATCTTTGACGAATACCATTCACAGCTATTTGAGAATCAAGCATTTAATGCCCAGGTGTCAAGAATATTAAGCAATTGGTGTCCACACTGAAGTGTGATAGTCAGCAAACAAAATGAATGGTGGAAGTCACCACAGGTGATCCATGACCAAACTTTAACTACATCTTCCTCAGGAAATGAGGATGTTCCTAATTCTGTTCATTCACCTGCCTTGCCATGAAATCAGTTTCTTTTAATTTGGGCTGATCTCCATGGCAGCAGAAGTGGGCCAGGGATGAAAGCATTTGAAAAATCCTTTCTCATTTTACAAAAGTAATAATGTTCCTTACTGAGTTACAATACTTAAGAGAGTGGCAGAAAGACCCTTTCACCTCTTCATGTTGGCGGTTTAAGTCCATCTGGGTTAGTAGAAAAATATGGTGATGCACATGTAACATGTTTTGACAACTGGAAGTTCATTGTCAAGCAACAGACTCACTATGAAGTCATCTCTCCTTTGTCAACTGCTACTTCTAGCAATGAGACCAATAATTTCTTATCCCAGTGCAAGGTCTTCCAAAACAGGATCATGGTATATTGCCATAGCAGTAGGCTAATAACTCTGTTAGGTTTGGCATGTGTATTAATAGGACTTTAAAGTTCTGAGACCCATTGCTATGCTGCCATTTGCAGGGGGAAAAACATCTCTAAAGTAAAACCTGCTAAATAAGTCAGTTGTAACTATTCTTGTGCTTTGAAATGTTTAAATTAACTTCCTAAATAGCTTGAAAACACTGCTCTGAATAGGGATTGATGTAGCTTGGTAGTACTTCCATATTACATGATGTTTTATTGCGTTGAGTTCTTTGATTACCAAAGCACATGCTGAAAAATACCAACTACTCAAGTCTAACAGTGTGTGCTTGTTTTCTCTCCTTTCAGGCTGATTACAAAAATAATTACTATTGATTGCATAATTTAACAGATTCTTTCTTTGTGTTTCACTGTGTTATAAATTGAGACACAATCAGTCTTGAAGTGTCTAAATCCAATATAAATTTTATTGAATCAGTAAGCGAACAAGAGCGAAAGCAGCGCTGGGCGGCCGGGGAGTCTGCGCTCCGCCAACGGCTCGCACCTTTCCGATGTGTTGCGTTACATTATATACAGTCCCGTGTTGGCCTTGGTTGCTGGGGGGGGGTCGTCTTTCCTCCTCCTGGTGGTCACATGATAAAGGCTCGCTGTCCTCCTCCCTCGGCCTCTCCTCGGCTTGTCCATATTTGATATGCTTCTTTGGCGGAGCCCTAGAACTTGCGAAACTGGTTAGCTAGCATTTATAGCTATCTGCTTGCAACAGTATACCACAAGCACTTCTTGTAAGATAAACACCACTGCATTCTACATGTCGGATTCAGTGAACAAACCTGTTTTTATTCATTACAACTGGGAAACTGCTGATTAAATGGGTTTGGTTCTTGCAGAGCAGGAAGTTTAAGTATATGTTACTTATGTTATATGTTACTACTGCCCATGTAGTCAGTACCTTTATACACTAGCCGGGAGTCGGTAAATAGCGGCATGATTTACAGTTAAAAAAATAAGTCTTTAAGGAACTAGTACAATGCTGGTGATATTGTATGGCCTCATTTGCTGCCCTATCCTGACTTTTCCTCAAAACAGGGTGACCCCTACCCTTTTTATTTTTTACAAATTATACTTACATTCTATTAATAGCCCTAAAGAACTGGAATTGTGTTGTGTGATAGGAACCTACAGAAAAAGCAGTGGTGTATTATGCAGGATCATCTGTTGAAATGGTGCTTGCATACAGGAAGAACATAATTGTTTTACAGACATAAAGAGCATATCACACTATTTTTAAATATGAATTAATACCTGTGGATAAACTAACCACCATGAGAAAGAACTATTATTTAACACCTCACTTAAGCTGATGTATGATCTTATATATCTGAAAAACATTACTTAAAACATTCAGCTAATACTTGCCCATTGGTACTCTAATCACTCTTGTGTTCGGATCTGGGAGGGCTTTTCCAGGCAGTAAATATTTCATATTTACTACTTGATATCTGTGAAGGAAAAATAAGAATGTTATCCTAATTGAGCAATTAATGTAAGTTACTTCTGTATTAATGCATAAAGCTCAAGAAAATATGGCGGAATTGGAAATCTTCATACATGACACAGCTATATGGTTGTTACTACTGAGATTTGTTAGCAGGACTTACGTGGCTGAAGTGTTGAAATTATTGTTGGAGACATTTACAAATGGGTAAAAGGGGGACAGTGGTGGCATATTGTTGATTTTATCCAATTTATTGAAAACTTGGAGGTCAGGTTATTGAGTCTGGTAAGTGACTGGATTAGAACTGGTCAGAAAACCTTTAAAAAAACCTGCAGTCAATTCCGTTTTAAGAGTCAGCACATCAAAATGCTCAACTCTTCTCTACGGGACCAAAAGAAGAAATTGTTGTCCAGGAGAAGTGACGAAGACGTGTGCTAGAGAATTAGAGGTGCCACCACCACTAATGTGACTTTGGATTTCCTACAGTTCCCAGAAGGTCCACTTCCTCTGTCACTAAAGTAATGCAAAAAAGTGACCAAGGTTATATGAAAGCTTGTTCTGATGATGCTGGCATAAATTTAATCACTAAATTAGCAGTAAGTGCCAGTAAATGATTTATGACCCGCTCATGTCTTCTGTGCAAATTGGACACAGACTCATTTATTATTTTACTTACTTAACAGTAGTATTGGCCAGTTTTCTCAAGAAGAAAGTATTGTTACAAGCAGACAAATTTTTTACAAAAGTGTAAATGAATCATAGTCATGTTTTGATACTTTATAACTGAAAAAAAATTATAAAAAGAAGCTCAAACTCCTTATTTTTTAAAAAAATTGGCTACTTCTGTCAAGGAAGTGTTAAACCAATAAATGTTTGAAGCATGTGTGCAGTTCAAAATCAAATAAAGAGACTAGTAAAGATAAGCTTAACTTTCTTCTTTTCTCTATGTTATGATCGCTTACCTTTTTCTACCAATTTTATTTTTCATTTGATGATTCTTTTTAACCAAATTTTTTTAAAGAGTCAGGTCCCCAGGGGAAAAAAGTTTTTGTGATAAGGGATAGGAGAGATTATATTACTCCAAAAACACCTAGGTAACAGAGGGAGGCAGTCACGCAATCTGTAGTGCCCCCTGGGAACATGGCTCAGAGGTGATGGGAGCTATGTGGCAGCTAAATTACAGCTTCTGCATGGATAAAACATGCAATTTCCAGTTTCTGAAGAAATGGAACTGGTTGGGGCAAAAGCAGCTAGTTTTGAGGAAAACTTACAGTTCTTTATCTTACAGTTTCATTAGAAATACTAGTGAGAAAAAAAGTCCCAAATATCTTTATATGCTTACATCTAGGAAATTATGTATTAGACTAAATACATGCCATATATTTTACTAGACACCAAATATGCAGCTAGTCTCCTAGAAATTGTATTTAGCTTCACACAGGGAATAATTTAATGAAATATAACAAGG
>NW_010177670.1:0-930 GCF_000695765.1 Mesitornis unicolor
CTCTCTCTCTGACCCTTAAACGGAGACAATTGCTGCCAGGACTAAAGCAGCCTGAACTTTGATCACTTTTCAAACTCCTCCTGGTTTTGGAGGCTCATTTCTGGGAATGAAAAAGACTTGGTAGGGTAGGAAGTCAAAGTGAAATCAGTTACTTTTGCCCAGATTTTGGTCAAAATTGAGCAAAACTACAACAGTCTTCCTGGTTTCCACTTGAATGTGCAAGTGAGGGGGCCATTAATTTAACAGGATCCTGGAGCTTGAGGTCAGGAGATGCCTTTAGATAATTTCTGGCTTTGTGTATTCAGTACATTAATTTACAGTCAAATACTCCTATAGGAAGTCAAAGGACTTTGATTAGATTGAAATATCCTGATCTTCAAAACAGTGAACAGCTGAGCTACAGCAAAGTAGCAGGGCAGGTCCTGCCAATCCAACCTGATCTCCTTCTATGACAAGGTGACCCGCCTTCTGGACGAGGGAAGGGCTGTGGATGTAGTTTATCTGGACTTTAGCAAAGCGTTCAACATAGTTTCCCACAGCATCTTGCTCAGGAAACTGGCTGCTACTGACCTGGACAAGTTCACCCTCTCTTGGGTGGAGAACTGGCTGGATGGTCGGGTGCAGAGGGTTGTGGTAAATGGAGCAAAGTCTAGCTGGAGGCCAGTCACAAGTGGTGTTCCCCAGGGCTCAAGTGCTGGGTCCAGTCCTGTTCAATCTCTTCATAAATGACCTTGATGAGGGGATTGAATGTACCCTCAGCAAGTTGGCAGATGACACCAAGCTGGGGGGACGTGTTGATCTGCTAGAAGGCAGAGAAGCCCTCCAAAGAGATTTGGACAGGCTGAACCGATGGGCTGAGACCGATTGGAAGAGGTTTAATATGGCTAAATACTGGGTCCGCACTTGGGAAACAACGACCCGGTGCAGCGC
>NW_010177671.1:0-5675 GCF_000695765.1 Mesitornis unicolor
GGTCTTTTCCAACCAAGCGATTCTGTGATAACGTCAGCTGCAGGGTGGTGGTACTGGCAGCGTGTGCAGGCAAGTGTTTGAGTTGTTCAAGACAGGAGAGAAGGAGGTGACAGGAGGTCTCTCCAGCTGGATTTACTGGCTAATAAGCTGCTTGCTTATATGTTCTTCAGTTATCCACGTGGGTGGAAAAATTGCATTATATACAAAAAAACTCTACCAAGCTTTTGCCAAGGCAATAGTATCAAACAAGGGTTTGAAGAATGATTCTGTTACTGAAGTGGTGACATATTTATGCATTTTTCTACTTAATTTGTATGGCTTATAGAACTTTTTGGTTAATTATATGCCACTTTTGTGGAGTTTTTGTAAGAAATATTTATGGAGGCAGTAGAGGCCTAAACTTTAGTCATTTCTGTATCTGATTTTATATATATGATACTGTTGCATCTGAGACTATGTGTAACATCCTAGATGAATCACAGACTTATAGAATACCAAGTTGAAAGGGACCACAAGGATCATCCAGTCCAACCTCTCAAGGTAGAAGTATAGTTTAAATGAGTTGAGTCAGCAACCTGTCAAGCCGACTCTTAAAACTGACCAGTGTAGGGGAATTTACCACTTCTGGGATATTGATCCAATGTCTGATTGATCTCATGGGAAACAGATTTCTTCTGGAGTTCAATGGAAATCTCTCCAGAAGTAACTGTGTTCGTTATCCCCTCATCTTTTCCATGTGACTCCTTGTGAAAAGGGAGTCTCCATCTTCTTGGTAGCCACCCTTTATGTACTGGTACATGGTAATAAGGTCCCCCCTAAGCCTTCTCTTCCCAAGGCTGAAAAGCTCCAACTTTCTCAGCCTTTTTCCATAGGGCAGCTCTTCCAGTCCTCTGATCATCCTCATGGCCCTTTTCTGGACCCTTTCCAACCTGTATAGCGGGGACCAAAATTGGACACAGTACTCAAGGTGTGGTCTGACCAGTGTTGAGCAGAGAGGGATAATGACTTCTTTGTCTCTGCTGGTGATGCCCTTTTTAATGCAACCCAGATGTATGTTGCTTTGAAAGTTTAGAACAAGTGAGATGGAGTCTTAACTGGTCTGACAGAAGTTTCTGATACAAAAAGACCCTTTAAAACTTCCCCAAACTCATCAGCCACAGCAGACTGTTGGGCAGAGCCCACTCAGATGACTGCTGAGTTGAAAGCCCTTCTTGTCTTTCTGCCTGCCACGTTGGTGGCAAACGATCTTTGTGTGGTTAATGCTTTTTGTAAATCAAAAACCTGTACAGATGCAGTAGGAGAAAAGAAATGTTTGTAGGGAATGGCATGGGTCAAAGCTGAGCCAGCTGTTAGCAGGGAATGGTGCTCTTCAGCTGATAGCACTGCCCAACTGAAGGAGAGGTGATCTATCATGAGAAGACAGGAGAGCAACCTGTAAGAGTTTGGTGTCCATAACGAAGAGTGGAAGCTTCTCTTTAATTTCCCAAGGGACATCTTAATCCTTATGCTGGTGTTTCAAAACTAGTATTGGTGGTTAAAAGTAGTTAATTGGAATTGCGACACTGTTGGAAAGAATTGTAATACTCTTTGACATCAGTTTGCATCATACGAAGTACTTCTAGGTGGACTACAGGAAGATAGCTGGCAAAGAAGTTTAGGCACTACATCTTACAGTTTCTTCAGGGGGAGTTATTTGGCCTGCTTTAATATACAGAAGTTAATCCACGTAAACACTGATTTATTCATGGGATATTCTTGGTATGATTTGATTTGTTGCTCTCAAAATTAGATTTTCACTTGGAAAAGAAATACAGGTTGGCTAGCAATATTTTCTCTGGGAAGGGGGGTGTTAATTGGTCTAAATAGCATGTAAACGGCAAAAAGGTGACACTGATTATATGCAGAGATATGTGAGCTGAGAAACGTAAATTTTTCTCTGTTGTGCCTCTTCAAGTTATTTTTGCTTGACATATTTTGAAATCATCATAAGAGTTATTAGGACTTACGAGAGAGTTAATGAATTGTCACATAACAGTCATAACGTACATACTCTTTGAGTGTTTCTTTGGACACTCCGGAAAAAACATTAAAGATTTCTGAACATTGACAATCTGTGTGGGGGAAGAAAGGGAGTTTACAAAACACAATTTGAAAAAGGGGGAAAAAAAGTTGTGCAAGGAGATTTGACTTCAGAGGTAGAACTAAACAGGTAGGTCTTGGGTGAATCAATGACAGGCCTTTACAGGCAAAATCTTTATCAAATGTGAAAGTTAGATATGATGATAATGCTTGGCCTTTCCATAATCTGTTTCTCACTCTACAGATCAAGTTACGGTTGGGCGATGGGCCACTGGAATGAGCGCAGATTACGAAGAAATTACAGAAACACCAAAGCTGCAGAAACCAAAAGTGAAAGTACCCAAAGTTGTTACTTTTTGATGGCCTCTCTTGGCTCTAAACCACAGTTGGCCTGCACTGCTTCACTCCAGAGTAGTGACTGCACCCGGTGGATTGCTGGTTCCAGAAAATCAAGCAGACTGCTGCAGCTGAATATTTTTGTCCCCCCCCATTTTTTTGCACCGTTCCTCCAGATTGACCTAGCTTACTGAAAAGCTGCAAGCAACAGAAATGTAGCAAGTGGATATTTCATTTTTTTGTATCTTTGTTGAAACAAGACTTTTCCTCTGATTTATGTTCACTCTTGCTGCCAGCTCTCTGAGGAGGGAGACTGGCTTTTTCTTGTAACAAGGATCTGGCTGCAGTAGCCAAACAGGGTGTGTGCATTTTGTCACAGGGGTGTATGGCCACTGGATTTCAGTGCAGCATTGTTACTTCACACGCCCTGCTTTTACATATCAGAGATTAACACAATCATGCTGATCTTACGAACTATTTATTTCTATGAAAGGGATTGTAAATATTTTCTAAAGACTTGCTGGGTTCTGGTTTGGCCTTGTCTTCTCATTTTGGAATGATTTCTAGCTCTGTATGTGGTGAAGCTACCAGGTAAACCCTACAGTCTGTAGAGCTTGGCCATGCAGTTACCACTACTCAGCTAAATACGTACATGCATTAACCTGATAGTTTATGCATGTTGGATTGTTTGAGTATTTGCTCACTAACAGAAACAAAATCATGCCTTTCCTCTGCTTTCCATGTTGAAATACTCCTGAAAAAGAGTTGGAGAGCAAGTGAGCAGCTTGCTTAGTTTCTTTACTTTTTGCAAAGGAAGTGCTCAAAAATCTTCAGTGTTTCTGTCCCTTGTTGGGTTGGGAGTAAAGTTTGGTTTGTATTACACATACCTGCTTAATGACACATTTATTTATTTTGAAGTGGAGATTGCAGCCTGAAAAATTTCAACCTTAGAAAAACTGATACATACTAAAGAAATTACGAAACCAACTCCAAGTGGAGTTCCTGCCAACAGCTCTCCAAATACTGTAGTAATTCCGCCTGTGCAGCCAGCGGTGGTAGGCTTTTACTTGCATCTGATCATTGCATCTGAGAGGAACAAAGCACAATGTTACTGGAGTGCACCTAAAGCTTATCTCATGTGGTGCTTCTTTTTGAACCCATGTTCTACACACCTCTGTCTGTGGGCAGCTCTCCCCTGTACTGTGTAGGCAGGCACCCGCGATGTTGGGCATCTCAGGGCTCTGCTACAGCTGCCATTGCTGTCAGACAAATGTGGTAGTTTTGCATCCCAGAAATCGTCAATGTGCCTTCTAAAAACTTTGGGTTGTCTTAACAGTAATAAGCAATAGGCCTTGCTACACAGTGATAACCTATTTCTTCCAATGAATTAATTCATCCTTTTGATAAAAGCATCCTAATGGTCCATACGTAGCCTTGGTGAGAACACAGAGCTAAGACCAGGTAACAGACCTGAGCTCAGGACTGCGTTTCAAGGTGCTTAGGACCAGCCACAAAGCATGGGTTTGGAATGTACTTTTCTTACAGCAAAAACAAATACAGGAAATTAATTGTGTGGATATATTTTGTATTTGTATATGTTAATTATTTTTAATAAAACACTGCTAAAGAATGCAATAGTTAGAGCTCTTATTTTAGGTTTCCTGGTTCTGCTCTGGACTTCAAGGCATGTTAAGTTGACTAAGGTAGGGCATGGGTATTCAGTCTGTAATAATCCGAACACCCATTTAAATGGGGAAGAGGAGTGAATGTGGACCAATTCAAGGATTAATTGCATCATTTCAATTAACTATTTTATTAAAGCTTAAAGCAGCATCACTTTAATATGGACAGATCTTTTGCAACAAACATTTCTCTCAGCATAAATGTTATTTGGTAGTGCCAGTACTTGCCAGATAAGGGGCTGGTGTAGAGAGTGCAGTGTGCAAGGCACAGTTTCAAGGGCACAGCCTCTCCTCCTGAGGAAATGGTTTCTGTGAGGCTGTAGTGCTGAGGAACCCATGGTAGCCTGGTTGTGCTACTGCAGGCTGAGGCAAAAGTATTCCTTTGGCAGACTAAGTTACGTGGTGTACGACATGTAACTTGGAGGAAAAGGAAATTCACTGTTCCCACAGCTGACCACTGTTACTTCTGCTGGGTGACAGGGACTGCTGAGCCCAGGATGACCAACAGGACAGTTGTGACCAAAGAAATCCCACAAGAAGTGGTGGGTTAACCTCTGTTATCAAAATGGTGGAGCACAAGCAGGGAATAGCTAGCATCCAGCTTGTCACTTCAGCCCAGCTCTCTTTTCAGCCCAGTGATGCAGCACCCCTCACAGTGATCCTCTAGAGGTCAGTGAGCCATGGCTGGGTAAGATGACCTCCTGTTGCTCTGATCCATCTTGCTCTATAAAAACACAGGCTCCTACACCTGACTGCTGCTCTGTTGTCCCGAGAGGAAATGGACTTCTTCAGACAGAAATTCCTAGGAGAATTTCAGTATAATGGCAACAGCTGTTTTCAGATTTCCAGTGTGTGTATGGGGCTAGCAGCACACATGCCTCCTTGTCCTCTGCTTAAGGGGCTGCAGAGGAAAAACAGGGCCCTGAAATGCTTGCACTACAACAGTAGAACATCTGCACAGGTGAGCAATGTTCTGCAACTGTTGGACAAAACTACTTGTTAAATGTACCTGCTAATCTTTTTAGAAGACTTCACAATGGTAGAGGCAGTTGCAGAACGCTATTTGAAAAGCAGCTGTAAAAGGTACTGCATGTAAAGATGATTTGTACCCATGAATAAATGTAAAAGTTAAGTAAATACTTAAGAGTTTGTGCACCAGAAACTTGAATGTCCTTGTCTTAGCAATTGCACAGAGGTTGGTGAAATACAACCCTTGGTCTATGCCAAACACACTCACCCTACACCCCAAAGGTGGCTGCATCCAAAATGTGGCCCAGCTTTGCAGTGCTTTGCACTACACTGGGCAGGATTTTGGTATATGGGGCAGAAGGCAGAACCTCTTATGTAGGCATATGCTCAGCAGAACGCCAATATCTAAGAAATGCCAAATAATGTTCTCCAGATAGCTGTGGGACTACCACAGGGGCTGAGTTCAGTGTGTGTGTGTGTGTCTAAAGGCAAGTTATAAACTCTGCTGTATAGGAAGCCACCCAAATAAATAGCTGGTAAGAAATGCTGGGTGCAGGCAGTGTTTGGGCTTTTTCCTTGGGCAGTCACCGAGGCGAAGAGCTCCAGAGC
>NW_010177672.1:0-7443 GCF_000695765.1 Mesitornis unicolor
TATTTATATATATAAAGATATATTGGATAACAAGGTATTTATTGCCAGAGCTAATTGAAATGTCTCTATTTTTATTGTAAAGTTACCATTATGGTATATATTTCTGTACATTTCAGTAGCTGGGAAAACAGTAGTCCATTAACATCTGCAATGCTGCATTAGAAATTTATATATGCTATTATTCTGATGGGATATAATCCTTGCTAATTTGTTTGCAATGCTCCCCTGTATTGGATCTGGAAGATCAAGTTCTTACACAGCCAAGATACTGGGAAAAAGTAGAGCCCTTGACAAAGCCGCACTTGGGCTCACAGCCTAATAAAATAAAAAAAACAAAAAACAAGCAAGTACGTATAAGGACACGCAAAATGTAACATTGTTGGTTTGTTGTTTGTTTGGAGTTTTTTTTTCCCCTTCTTCTAAAGCAAGTTATGCAAAAACGCACAAATAATCATGATTCTGAGCCTGGGCAACATCTGCAGACAAAACTGCTGCTTAGGAGACTGCTCTTCAAAAAGGTGAAATTCCAATTACAAAAGGTACTTCTCACATCAGTAAACGTTTGTTGGAAGAGGCCAAATATTACCCCATTCCTAGAAGTGATCACTGAAGAACTGAAAGCTCACAAGTAACTATGAGATGGCTGCTTAGATTTGGACTTAATTTTTAACTGTTTGGGTTATGGTAGGAGGACGTGTACATAGCACAAGCCAGGGTTCTAAGTGCAGTATTTTTGATTCTTGGCTCATCACATCCAGCTTGCATTTTATTTCATAAACTATTTGTATGAATGATTCTATTTCTTTTAACTGTGATATTAGTAAACTGCCTGGCAAAATACAAAGCTGGAAGACATACTGGTGATTTTTTTTCAAATAACTTTTTAATTCAAGAGGTGAAATGTGCAATAAGTGCACATATGGACATTTGGAGTTGAGGGTCATGTGTTTATTTTTCTAATAATTTATGAGTTTATCTGATTTTATAATGTGCCTTGGATTTGTGCCAAATGATGGAAAGAAAAAAGACCTAGTAAAATAATCCTTGAAAATGGTGTTTTCTTTGAGTGCTTTTTTCAAAGCATTGAGTCTTTTATGCACATTTCCTTGCTGTTGTTTTGTAGGCATTTGAAGACTTCACCTTGTGTCTCAGTGTAAATTGAGGGATCTGTTGAAATTTACTCTCAAGTTCAATATGACCTCCTTCCCTCCTGCATTCATGGGTTACTACTGCTAGGTTGTGTAGTTTGGGATGTAAGGCACAGAGTATACAATGCAGAATTGTTAGTGAGACCAAACATGTCGGTTCATTCTCTAGCTCTGTATTCCCTTTAAAAATAACAGCGTAGGATGGATGTTCAGCTATTACAGCCAAACGACCAAGAGGAAAGAGATATGAATTAGTTTTTTTTTCTTGTGACATTATAAAGATGACCTGGAGTAAGTAACTTATGCTTACCTGTAGCAAAAATAACCTAAATATTACTTATAAAGTTTAAGATACAAGTAAACTTTCATAGATCTGATTTCCAAACTACATAGTGAAAATTCTGCTTATGTTTTAATTATAGTATGCATTTAATTAAATTATTCCTGTCTTAAGTATTTGTTTACAATATGGATGAGAAAAATCAGTTTATTAGTTTTTTAATACTGGTGATACTATGCTAAGAGTGTCGAGTGTAAGTACAGAATGTACGGCTGTAACTACAGACCTTGAGTTAATACTGAACTTAGTGGCACTGTGCTAAGTCCTTTTTCTTCATCCTTAATGGTAAGCATAGTGTGTTTGAATAGCTTTAGAAACAAGTTTTTAAAAGCCAATTAAATAACTTTGGTAAGGGTTACAGGTAAGTATTGGAGGATATGAACTCTCCTTTAGTTACTTGGGTTTTTTTCTATTAAAAACAAACTTTTAATACAACAGGATATAGAAGACAACTTTTCAATACTCTTACATTTTAAGCATAAAGTACTTTGTTGTATTCTGTGCAAGCAATGAAACACCTGCAACACCAAGTTTCAGCCTTGATATGAATGGTTTATATAACTACTGGTTCATTTTGCTCTTAAAATTTAAGAATTGGCCAGGCGTTAAAGTGGCGCTTGCCTTTGAAAAATTCCTCCCCCTTAATGAAATATAAAATGTTGGGGAAAAAAAAAAGCATAGTACCTTACTAAGGCAACATAATGCGGACTTGGTGCATATTGCCTATTATATTTTTTAACAAAATCTCTATTTTAAGACATCTAACAGAAGAATATATATATATATTTAGAGCTTTATAGGAAATGTACAAATTTATTAGAATTAACCTGAGTTTTCTATTCTGTTACAGTATTGGAACAGTTGTCCTTGTGAACCTGAGGCTACTCAAGTGACTGAGCCGTGCTTCAGTTTTGTTCAATGTTTCAGTCTAGGATAAAGCTTATTTCAGGGCATTTTGGATGTACAGTGTATGTACATTAAAAAAAAAATCCACAAAAACAAAACCAAAAAGCACTTAAATCCCAGAAAGTTCCTCTACAATCTAAATGATGGAAAGATAATGACTAAAAAATTATTTAGGTAAATGAAATAGTTTGCAAGTTTCCTTTGACGTGCTTAACCAAGCTTGTAATTAAAAAATAGCTTCATATTCAAAGATAGGATGATCAAAGGCTAAACTAGAATAGGATTTGAAGGGAGTACCCCTGGAAGCTTCTCAATCCAGTTTAATCTCCAAAAGGTTGTAAATTAAAAATCCGAAGCATTACTTCACATTTTGACAACTGAGATTCTGGAACAACGTTTTTAGAACAACAGCAAGGCAATAAAGCTTATGTTGTTACAAGCAGAAATTTAGGAATGGGAATGTGGAGTGTGGATGCTTAGGATACATCTGTAATCCTAATGGAAAACCTTTAAACCATCCATCACCACACTTTAGCTTGAAACGCTTCACTCTGGTAAAGGATCATTAGTATAAAGAAATACAGCATACACCCACACTAGTACTAATGTTAAGGAATCCTCATTACAAGAATAGGCAAGCAAAATGCCCAGTCTAGTCCAAATGAAACAAAACCAACTATTTAAATACTTTTAAACCACATTTACACAAGATAAAAGAACAGCCACCAGTGCTTGCTTTTAGTGCACGATTTTATTTTGTTGCAAAAAACACTGCAGTTGGGATCATACATGTTTCTGTTAAATTATGTCAGAAAAGGGTTTTGTGGTGGTAGAGTGTTTATCAGCACATTACAGTATTTATCCTATTTATTTCCATAACATTGCTTTTGAATAAACGTATCGCACAAGTTCAGTTTTACTTTATGCATGCAGGAGTTGCAGAAAGTTTAGGAAAAGGGTCTTTTTTCAAGGTAAGAAACACTCCAGCCATTTGATAAAAATGGAGGTAGTTTTAGGAATTTACTATACCAAGTGCCTGAATAGTGCTGTACGGTATCTCCAATAGCAGCAACTTAACTGTGTGCAGTTGCTGAAAGCATAGCGTACACACTGAGTAAGGGGCAACAAAATACTCATGCTAACCAAGTAGTGGGGAACCCCACACTGCTCAGGCCTCTTACACTACAAAAATTTAAGTTACAAAATCCTCTTCTCAGGTTTGTTTTACATGACAAGTTCATTTGTTGGCCTTTTTGTAAAAATAAAAAAAAAGAAGTAAAGAAGCATAAACATTTTCAGATCTTGTGTTCTGCCTGGTAACAATATCTTGCCTTATTCCAGGCCTTTTGTTTGGCAGTCTTACAGCAGTACTAATAATCATCCTCTTCATCAGAATCCAGTACTTTCCTTCTGTTGAACTAAAATTGAAATATATTAAGTGAGAGCAGAAGGGTCACACCAACATAGAGCGAGCCTTTCAAACTTGATGCATGTGACAATGAATACATTAAATGGGAGCAGAACGTTCACCCCATCACAAGCTCCCTCCCCACTCCTCATCTGGCATAATGGTACAGGACAGACACAGGGTACTCTGTCTCACAGCACAACACTGATATCCCAGTGCTAGTATCTGCACATTATATACTGTTGCTAAGGGCTGCTATGATTTAATCTCAGTACTTAGCAGTACAGCTAAGAGAGGTGATCAATAAAAAGTTAAGTTGTATCCTGAACTAAAATGGTCCAATGCATGCAGCTTTTCTGCTCTATTTTAGAACAGAATTACATTCAGGAAATGAAGCTTACCCTTACTGTCGTTTTCTTTTCTGTTTGCTGACTCACTTTTTCAAGTATTTCTATCAAACCTTGTTCTGATACCTAGGAACACAAAAGCCACATAAAGACATTCCGAGAGATCCTTAGTACAAAACAACTGAATCACACACTCCCTTCTTATAAAAGGTATTTGATGAAGTTATATAATAGTATTTAGAAGCTCTCAATTGCCTTTTTCAGGTATTTAATTTAAAGATGTTAAAAACACCAAAATTTGTTTAAATTACAGAATCACAGAATCACAGAACGTTAGGGACTGGAAGGGACCTCAAAAGATCATCCAGTCCAATCCCCCTGCCGGAGCAGGAACACCCAGAAGAGGTTGCACAGGAAGGCGTCCAGGCGGGTTTTGAATGTCTCCAGAGAAGGAGACTCCACAACCTCTCTGGGCAGCCTGGTCCAGTGCTCTGTCACCCTCACTGAGAAGAAGTTTCTTCTCAAATTTCAGTGGAACCTCCTGTGTTCCAGCTTGTGTCCACTACCCCTTGTCCTATCATTGTTTGTCACCAAGAAGAGCCTGGCTCCATCCTCGTGACACTCACCCTTTAAATATTTATAAACATGAATGAGGTCTCCCCTCAGTCTCCTCTTCTGCAAACTAAAGAGACCCAGCTCCCTCAGCCGCTCCTCATAAGGAGCGGCTTATATGTGAGAAAAAAATTAGAAAACCGTAACTCACCTTCCCAGCTAGCTGTCCAAATCTTGCCATCTGTATAAGATAATTCTCTACTGCTTTCGCTTTGTCTGGTTTCACAAGTGCTAAATTGCTTACTGCAACAAAAACAGCCTCTGTTCATTTTGTTTTAAAACACACTCAAATACCTTCACTAGTAACTAAAAAGTGACAAACGTCCCAATGAAACAGTCTTCTTCATGCCAGGGTCATGAAATAAATTGAAGAAGGCATTTTCGTTTATATAAATAAAATATAAGAGAGTTGTATCTCATACACTTAAGTGTTTGTTCCTAATTAGATTAACTAATTTTGACTCTCACCGTAAGTTCTACTATAAATTAGAAAAAAAAAAGATTACCATCATTCAGATGTCGGTTAAACCCTTCCCCTCCAATAACTGATATCACAAATGTAAAAGCTGTGATAGTTTTAGCCTCCCATCAACACCACTTTTTCTAGTCTGGCCTCTATACAAGCACATACATGCTTGATTTGAGCAGCACTGGCATACACTACATGAGAATCTTTTATTAGAAAGTGACTTGTATACTTACATCTTGCACGGGCTGCTTGGTCAAGAACTTGAGCTAAAATAGTATTTCTTATCTCTGCTTCCCTGTGATGGAAAAATAACCACATGGTAAAAGTGGGGTTTCAAATACCTAAAACAATATACAGGAAATAGAATACTTTCGATGCATGTAAGTCACTACTTGAAGTCCCTTCAAACCTTACACAATTTACAGCATTTTCTGTCATGAGCAGCTCTATGTACGCTGACAAAGTTACACAGCTGACAACATCTTCCAAGAAATCAAGATGGAGTTTACTACTTACACCCTGTTTATTAATAAATCTTAAAGACAAAAGTCATGCTACCCACTGTAAAGATTCTGCGTTCAGTTCCACGTGAAGTTTTATCAAAGGCAGCATACACCAGGCAATTGCAAGACAAAACTAAGACTTGTTATTTATTCTGAATTTTTCAATAAGTCTTCCTATATTTACAATATTTGACTAAGTATTTGCAAAAACTGGTACTTTAGTTTATGCATTTCAGTTAATGCAGACTTTGACTGTGCAAAGCCTAGCTCTTTGAACACTTATTTTCAATTTTCTACTTGGTTTTCTACTAAACACTGTTTCTACGCTAAGCTCTGACATGAGTAATTTTGTTTAATATTTTTAACTGCAGTAGATGTCCCAGAACAATCACATCAGCTAGGACAGCATGTTGCCATTGTGCTAACAGAGCCAAACCTAAACTCATCACTTGGACAAAAGTCCAGTTTAGGAGAAGTTCTGCCAGCCTTCAAGATTTTCTAATAACCAACCCTGAGAAGCCAAGCTTTCTGAGTTCCAGAAGCAGGTGACAATGGGAATGATGACGCCCCCCCAAAACATCCTACTGTATCACTAAGAGTCATGAGGTTGCTGTATTCAGCTGAGTCCCAAGGTGATAGCATGAGCTGCTGCTGTTTCCTTACATGGCCTGCGCCCCCCCCAGTCAGGGTTCAGACTGCCTGACAGCTCTGTGGTAGATCATCCAATGTAGTCATGGCCCGGGAGCCACACTTAAGCAGATTTTAGCTATCCATGGATTAAGTCTTCAATATTTCAGCTCCTTTGTTGGTGGTATTTACAACAATAAAAAAAAATCCAGGTGAGTATTCAAGGAAAGGAAAGGGAAAGGGAAAGGAGTTTAAAACAGTTACATTTAAGACCAAAAGTCAATAGCTATCATTTATACCTCTGTTTTGCTTCCTGTTGCGATGGATCAGCAGAAGGATCCTAAAGAATGAGATCAGAAGTATTGTCATCCAAAAACATTCCACACAGGACAGTAAGTTTAAATATTCCAGCAGAGTCAATTTAAGGTAAACCTGCCTGCTAAACCCGCCTGACCATGGATGAGATCCTGAAAATAAGAATCTGCTGCCCTAGCAAATAAATCCGCCATACTACACTTTCCTCACAAAGCAGTAATGCAAACCAGCGTGATGACTGCTGCTACTGGATCTATCCACGGATTGTTGTGGGTCTGGACATTAAAAGGCCTTGCTGTTAGGTCTAAAATAATAAACTCTTCCAAAGCCCAGAAAACAGACAAAAACATTTAAAACCCATTAAAGTAAGCTAAGGACACATGAAATTCAATGTAACACTGAATTTATCAATACAGAAGAACACATGATCTCAGCGTGGTGTTTTGGGACTAATACAGGCATCTGAGGTGACTGCTCGGAAGCAAATTAAGAAAAAAAAGGAAAAAATTGAACTTTATATTGAATCTGCACCTCAGGTTTTAGAGGTAACATTTCGAAGTTTGAAAGCAGAATGGGAAACCATACAGAGCAGAAAGGTGGCTGATCACAGGTAAGGAATATCCCTTTGCAGGACAGTCCGATACGGTTCAGCTCTGAAAACGGCTGACCGCAGGCTGACGATGCTACTCCATGAAGGTACGAGTGGCAGGGATAAGGGCCGGAGAAGGGAACAGTTACGTGCTGAACCTTCCACGGCAGCAGCCGGGG
>NW_010177673.1:0-4335 GCF_000695765.1 Mesitornis unicolor
CTCCTGACATGCTGGGATTCTGTGATTCTGTTAAAGGCCGAAATGGTCCCAAAACCTTCTGCCCATCCACAGACAGCTCAGGACTGGGGAGAATTCCTGTTTCCAGTGGTGGGGATGGGCTCACCCATCAACTTAAACCAATCCATGAGGCTGTTTGCTCTGTCAATACAGAAGAACTGCATAAAGCCTTCAGGCACCAGTTAAATCTCGACATCGCTGTATTTATAGTTATGAATAACAAGAGCTTTTCCACAGCACTACAGCGGCAAGGCATAATTCAACACAAATTCAATTTTTAAAGGATGATGAATTGTGATACACTGAAATTTTTATGCTCCTATGACTATTAAGAAGCCCATGATATTCATTTTAGTAAAGTAAAAATTGAATATGGCAAAGAATTGTTCTCAACTGGGATAAGAGCACCGCTGCTGGCATCCGCACTGATCTCCATCGCAACCGGGCAGGAGATGGGCGAGTTCAGCTGGCTCCAGGCTGTGGCATCGCTGACGGCAGCAGCAAATTTGGAAATCACTGAGCATCGGCATCTTCCCCAGCACCTCCCACAGGAGGCCACTGTCCCTCTCTCCATCACACCACGCCATGCGGCTCTCCTTTCCCTAAATTCTTCCACATTCCTCTGATTAATCGAAAAAATGCTCCAAGACTGGTTTTAAAGCCTCCTCCCACCACCCAGCTCACCTCTCTGGCTGTGTCCCAAGGAGCACACCTCCTACACAGATGGTTCGCTGCACTGCGTGGATCTCCTCTCTGATCTGCTGGTTCTTCTTGAGGAACACACTGAAGTTTTGCCCAATTTGGACTTTGGGTTCGCTCATTCAGGGTGCCTGCAGCACCTCTTCCCAAACCAAGCATCGCTTTTGCCTCCAAACTGCCCTGTTTTGCTCCATCTCCCCAGTCCATGAGTCAATGATCTCCTCTCCTCCAAAGCACCACCAGAATTCACCTCCTGACACTGTGTTCCTGAGCACGTCCCAGCCCTGGGGATGAACGGCAGTAGCAGAAGCGATGCCCTGACCACGGCAGTGCCATGAAAGAGGTGAAGAAACCCAGAAGTGAGCAATTACAGACCATCCCCTACATGAGGATGCTTCTGCTTCGTTTGATCAGCTGGTGGCTGGCTTTTCCCTAAACTACAGGGGTTTCTCTCACTAATAAAACCCTTTATATTTCAGCTGTATTAACCACGGAGGCTTTCAGCATCCAAATAAAGATGTTTCAAAATCTTGACGCTCTCATTGTCACCAGTTTCTAGCAGTAGGCTCTGTATCACAGCACTGTGTGTCATTTTAAAGGGACTGATTCACCCCCAAGCTTCATTTTACCCAGAAAGGCAACAAAGCATTTCAGCCCAACGCATGAAAAACAAATGCTTATTCACAGACCTCCACACAAACTGGCTTGTGCTGAGGCTTGGCACACCACTGCCAAGCTCTTTGTTGCCTTAGGGTCCTACTTAAATCTAAAAATCAGGCCCCAGGGCTGATTGCTGGCACTGTTTCATAGAAACATTTGGTTGGAAAAGACCTTTAAAACCACCGAGTCCAACCGTAACCTGCCCACCACTGAACCATGTCTCCAAGGACACACACACACACTGCAGGACCCACACCCCAGCTCCAGCACAGGACCTCCCACATCTCATTTTGCAAACACCCAGCAGATGCAAGCTCTCCATCCCTTCCACAGCCGTGAATTTACCAAGGGCTTCACGCAGACAGAACCTGCCGAAAACCACGTGAAAACCACCTGAAACAATACGGAGCCAGAAGGGGCAGGTAGTGCAGACACAGCCCCTCCACTCTCCAGCTTCTCATCCATGGGATCCCCACTGCCCACCCTCTCCTCTGCTGTTTTCACAGCCTCCTGTTCCAAAGCTTGGGGAGGACGGTGAATGGGTCTCACACCTCCAGTGCTCCCCAGTCCCAAACCCATACTCAAAAACTGTCATGCTCCTCTAAACCTTGACTCAAGGCTTTTCAGCTTATCGAGGGGACAGGGACAGGACAGGAACTGCTTGAAAGAGTCCAGCAAGGCCACAAAGATGCTGGAGGGAGTGGAGCATCTCCTGCTGAGGAGCGGCTGAGGGAGCTGGGGCTCTTGAGCTTGGAGCAGAGGAGCCTGAGGGGTGCCCTCATTCCTGGGGATCCATTGGGAAAGGGCAGTGTCAGGAGGAAGGAGCCAGGCTCTGCTCTGGGATGGCCAATGCCAGGACAAGGGGCAATGGTCCCAAGCTGGAGCACAGGAGGTTCAAGCTGAAGATGAGGCCAAACTTTGTCAGTGTGAGGGTTATGGAGCATGGCCCAGGCTGCCCAGAGAGGTTGTGGAGTCTCCTTGTCTGCAGACACCCAAAGCCCTGGCCGTGTTCCTGTGTGACTGCTCTGGTGATCCTGCTGTGGCAGGGGTTGCACTGGGGAAGCTCCAGAGGGCCCTGACAACCCCTGACATGCTGGGATTCTGTGAGTCTTCCATTTGACTTCAATGGCCCTTGGAAACTGTTCGCTGAACCTCTTCATGACGCTCCACAGCACACACAGCTCTCATCCAACACAACCTTGTGTTGGCAACGTGCTGGTCCCACAGCAGGGCAGCTCTGCCCAAAAGCCTGATCTGCTCAGACTCACATAGAGGACACATGACAGACATAACCCACCAACACTGACCAGGTTCCTCCCCAAGAAAAGACCGCAAGGTCTACCTAGAGAAGCAACTGACTCCTAAACACCAGCGCTAAAGGGGGAAAATTCACTGGGGAGGCAAATTTCATGCCTGTCACAGCCTTTCAGCTGATGGGTGCTGCCCATGTGGCTGGAGGCCGGTAGCTCATTCCCTACCACCGAAAATCCATCACCAAACACCCCGGTCACAGCTGGGAGAGGCACAGAGCAGACCCCCACACAGGCTGTGCCCTCCATGATGCTGGCAGCCCTGTTTCGGATGAGTTATAAGCAGAGGTCTTTAAAACACAGATCTAGGCAGGACCTCTGCAGACACCTTAAACTTTCCACACCACTTTCAACTCAATCCAAACTGGGAGTTGTAGGTGACCTCTCTGATCATCCCCAATGCCATGGGCCCTGGGGACAGCCATGCCATCGCCCCGCCCATGCACTTCATGGACACAAAAGAGCTGGGGCCAATCCATCAATGAAAACACGGCCATGACCACGAGCAGGGTGCAGGGACACCCATCCCTTCGCTCCCCTTGGGCTTCTCCCACATCCAGGTCCTCCTCCTCAGACTCCTAAACCAGGACCGGGGGTTTGAGGGACATCCCTACCACATCCCACCAAACCAAATGGCAACAGCTCAGGTCACAAGGAAACAATAACAACAGCTTTTAACACAGCTGGAGCTTCAATACAGCCCATAGTTCAGTGAATTTCTACAGGAATCACGTAACATTGCCGTCCCTTAACAAAAAAGGTGGAGAAAATACGATTATGTTACTGTGTGATGTTGAAAGACCAAGCAGAGAGACTCCCGTAGCCGTGGCAGATACAACAAACACATCTCAGACAGCAAAATGTGGGGAAAGGATGCAAAATAATCTGTTCTGCAGGTGTGAACACCCCGTGCCAACCTGACTGAAAACGTCTTAGCAAGATGTTCAGCCGGTATGTCTTCATATGGGAAAGAAGAAAGAAAACCAGCCTTGTCAAACACACTTGGCATTACTTCCCGGTAAGATTTATGGCTTGGGTTGAGAAAGATAACTATTTTAGCATATGAGACTTAAGAGGTTTTTTTGCAGGGCTTACTACTGCACAAGATGTTGATTCAAAAAAAAAAATCAGCCCTAGAAGAGAAATCAATGTAAACGCATACTAAGGCGATTAAAAAATAGCTACTTGATGAATTCTGAAAACTAAATGTGATGGAGGAGTCCTCATTTCTTCCAAGAGAAAGCAATCCCTGAAAGGATTCAATATCTATCAATGATTTACAAGCAGCCAGAAAATCATTCCCGGTCATGTTTGCAGAGAACATTAAAATTAAAAATTAGTTGCACATAATTAAAGCAGACAGGTCACTAATACAATGCCATCTGGATCGATGGGTGTGCTGGGCTCATTTAAACAAGATGCATTTTTACGCAGCCAAACACAAGGCTGTACAGCTAGAATTAACGACAAACCAAACACCCCGATAAGCAGCAGATGGACGGTGTCCTGCAAGAAGGGCTGGAAACCGCTTGGTGTGGTGGTGGAGACCAAAAGCAGTTCTGCTGCCCACGAACAGCGGTGGAGAAGGAGACCAGAGATGACACCAAGTTGGGTGGCAGCATTGATCTGCCTGAGGGTAGGAAGGCTC
>NW_010177674.1:0-4531 GCF_000695765.1 Mesitornis unicolor
ATAAAATAAAATAAAATAAAATAAAAAAAAACCCTGGGCTTAAACCATGACAAAGCTGAACAAACCAAGTGACTTCAGCTGCTCTTTGTACGTCTTGGCCTTGAGACATTTCACTATCTTGGTCACCCTCCTCTGGACATACTCTTATAGTCTCATCTCCTTCTTATATTGAGGTGCCCAAAACAGTACTCAAGGTGGGGCTGCACCAATGCAGTGCAGAGTGGAACAATCACCTCCCTTGACCGGCTATATATGCTGTGCTTGATGCACTCCCAGACATGGTTGGTCCTATTGACTTCTAGGACATGCTGTTTACTCATATTCAGCTTGCTATCAACACAAGCCCCCAGATAGCTTTCCGCTGGGCTGCTCTCCAGTTTCTCCTCACCCAGTTTGTATGTATAAGCAGGATTACCCCATCATAGGTGGAGAATTTGGCACTTTATACTGATAAATTTCAATAAATTGGTGGTTGGCTAGCTTTCTATTCTGTCCAGATCCCTCTGTAAGGCCTTTCTACCCTCAAGGGAGTCCACAGCTCCTCCTAGTGTTAGTATTGTCAGAAAACAGTGTATATTCAGTTCCCAAATCCAGATAATTTATAAAAACATTAAAAAGCACTGACCCTAAAATCAAGCCCTGGGGAACCCCTCCAGTACCTGCCACCAGCATTATGGAACCCTATTTACTATGACACTTTGAGCCTGACATGTTAGCCAATTGCTCACCTAACATATTATGGATGTCAAATGCATTTAACAAACACATCCAGCTAACATAAAGCTACTTTTCTGGACAAGTTTCTGAATCCAGTAGGCAGAAAGGGGTGAGGCTGCTGCATCTCCATGTATCCATGTCCAGTCAGCAGTGAGGCTGAGCATAAATCCCAATAGGCATAGTCACACTGTACCCAATATATACACATATGCACAGCTGGCCACACAAATTAAGACGGACAAAAACACTCATACAAACACACACGACACAAATGAACTAATCTTGTTGCCCTCTATGACAATTCAGGATGACGGTCCATTAGTGATAAACATATACATATATAATGTGAGAGTTTCCACATTATATGTATATATATGCCTTATCTACTAAGGACAGTAGCTGCCCCTAGGTACTCAGCCTGTCTAGCAGTTTTTCCCTACAACAGCTGACTCTCAGAACACATCAGTCTCCTTACCATTCAGCCCAGATTTATGGCCACTCCAATAACTGTCTCCCAAGCCACTTACTCTACCCACTGGGTATCCCAGCTTGATGCTGGCTAGCGACCACGCACTGACATACATACCCATGCAATATGCACCCACTCTGGTGTCTCCAGCCACTGGCACCACAGACATACAGGCATTCTGACCCCTGGTCCCACACTAGTTGTCGGCGCTCATACATCCATACACACACGTACACACAGAGAGTCCCTCACCTAGGAAAACAGCTAGAAATGTCATTTAATAAGAAAACAGTACAGAAAACTACATTGATCAGGTATAGAGCATGGTCAGATAAAAATACTGCCAAGACAACTGTTTACATGTGACCAGCTCCTTTTATCCCTTTGTGCCATGCTTGTTCCTCCCGAAAACAAAATCCCTTTGTCCCATGCTTGTTCCTTCTTCCCCTAATGGAAGGAACAGTACTATCTCATTAACAAGTTCAGAAGGAAGAAAAGGCAGATCTTATTGAGTTGGCTTTACAAATCAGAAATAAACCGTGGGCATCTCTGCCCATTCTTATCTCCTGTAAAAAAGTGGATATGATGGACTATCTCAGCTATGCATTAATAACAGAGTTAGAAAGTATGCCTATATCCCATTTAATTAATCATCTTCTTTCCAACAGAATATAATTCAAGAGGATGAATGTCCTGTCCTAGTCAAATGAAATATCATTTACAAAGCTTCTCATGTATCCTATCTCAAGGGACAAGGCTGTTGTAAGGAGAGACATACCATTGATTAAGCTCTGAATATTTTGGTACAAAGACAAATGCATTTCATATATAATTTGCATTACCAAATCTCAGAGAAAATCCAGAGTCTTATGTAGTTTAGCTAGTACCCAATGCAGACAGATTTTTTAAAAATATGTTTAATTATATGATGAATCCTTAATAGAAAAAAGAAAAACCCCAAACATTTATATAAGATCACAACAAACCAAAAAAGATCAGAAAATATTTAAGGCAATAACACTGCACAAAATAGATTATACATCTATACATTTCAGAGATGATACATTTCAGAGAATGAAATCCTGACTCCCCTGACACCTGCAGGGAAACTGTGAGCTCCAGAAGAGCTGAGGCTTGCCCAAAGCATTCCAGAGCAACAAGGTCTTCAGCACAACACTTCAGTGCAACATATGCAAGTCATTACTACACTGTCATATCCTCTGCTGCTTTTTTTTTCAAATGAGGTCTCTCTTATGAAGAGTACCAGAAAGGAACAGGGAGGAAGCAGTGCCCAAATGTTTTGTGAAATTTATCTTCAGCAGCTTTGGATCCATCTGGGGTCCCCATTGAGGAAACAGATAACATCAGCACATTTCAGAGAAGGTATGGACCCTGCAATGAAACATGTCACCATTCCTATGGCCCCATGCATGTCAGAAAGCCTACATACAGAGAAACAGTCAGTTACAGAGCCATGGCCAGCTATCTCCACGGTTCATCTTTACTGCTTCTCGAAGCTTCCACTAATGACTTCTGAACTCTGACTTTCCCACATTTAACAGATGTGGAGGCTGTTTTAATGAAAAGCCAAAGACTTGGCTGTGAAATGCAGGACTGTATAAAATAGGTGGTCCAGATATTACCCAGCCTGTTTCCTTTAGGGGGTGGAAGGGGGGGAAGTCTTAAAAAAATAATTAATCAGTGTTAGGTAGACTCAGGGAAATAACTCCCATGGATTCCCATTGAATTTGGATATTCTCTAGTTATTAGGAAGTAAAATTACTCTGTAATATATTTTTGAGCAATAAAAAGTTGATTTTAAACTTCAAGAAGTGTATACAGTATGTGATTATGTTCCTTTTTAATTCGGGTTATTTTCCCTCCTTTTCCTATTAGAGAAAGAATAAAGCATAGAATATCACCATAATTAAGCAAATAAATGCATCTAACACATACATACTAATCTCAGATCAATATTAATGAATCTTAACAATTTTTAAGAACCTTAGTGCTACTGGACACCTTGTGTAAATTGTGTTTGTGGAAGTCATTGGAGTATTGGTAATTTCTACGAGCTGGGAACATGGCCCACTCTGTTTAAAGTTATTAATTTCTATATCTAAGCTAGTGCCAAAATATTTCTATCAAGAGCTTCTGAAATGGTTTCAGATGATTACTACCATTCACAGACATTTTAGAGAAAGTTAATGAAAAGACAATGTGACAGTCATTGCTGGCTCATGTTAAGAAAAAAATCCTTTCTATCTGGTCTGTCTTTGAAGGAAACATACACAGTTTGCATAAATTCGTACAAATGTTGATTTAAGCTATACTATTTATTTCCTCTCATTTTTGCTTAGGCAAGTTTGAGTTCAGTTTTCCTTGTTTTTCTTAGCCCTACACATCAACTTTTCTCACAGACTCATTGTACTTTTTTTTTCTTAAATAAAGTCACCCTTATTGTGTCAAGATTATCATGCTGACAAACCAAACCTTAAAGATTAATAAAACCAATCAAAAGCCAGCACAGTGATAAGGTTTTTTCTACACAAGCAAGTCCATAGTTTTATAAAATAAGTGGAATAGTTCCTAATCTCCAAAGGCTGAGTTCAGTCAAAATTCTTTATGGTTTAAACATCACAGAAGCTAATACATATATACAAGGGCCAAAATTTGACATCTATTGGAGACACATTCCATGTCCTGGCAATCCCAGTGAATGAGACAAATTTCAGCTGAACTAATGTTTGCTTATATATAAGATGTATCTAATGCAGAACATCAATAAAATGAATTAAGATGCTGCCAAACACGGATTACATTATGCAGTTTCACACAGGAGGCTTCACTAGGTCTATCATCAGCAAGCAGAGAAAACTAAAAAGACAGAATGAAAAACTGTGGACATTTGTACATCCTACAGATCTTACACTTGAATAAATTGCATGAAACAGTAGGAGATATTTGTAGTAATTAATATTTTTTTAAACAAATTATAACCTTAGACATAGACAAAAGTTTGGACCTGTGTGTCAGGGAAACACTGCCTATATCTGCAGTAAAAAATTATAATGAGGTTATTTCTACATAGAAGTACTCAGTCACCTAAGTTGTTAAAAAGGTTCCTGCCATTGTTTTGACCTACACTCTACCAAACAATGTCTATACATGTTTAGGGAACTATCACACGCTTGCAGATACTTTGCTTTTGGATATCTTACCTATAAGCACCTTCTTTTAGATAGTTTATTAACATGGACATGTGCCACTATGTGTCAGTTCATCTCAGGAAATGTATTCAGGCATATTTCATTTAACCTGGTGCAGCGCTACAGGCTTGGAGAG
>NW_010177675.1:0-554 GCF_000695765.1 Mesitornis unicolor
TGCCTGCCCCTTCTTCCATAGATCATAAAATTTAACCAGAAAAAGCTTGGAACAGGATGTGTTCATATTCTCAGAAAGATTACACACATGCATTGTCAGCTTGCAAGCAGAAGAATCGTTTTTCTTCCTTCTTTCAATTGAGAAACTGTTTCCTTGCATGAAAATGGTCAAACATGCTGCAGAAATTACCATCCAGCATGTCATTTTGACACCTACTGGAACTGTCACCCGCTATCAATTTACCTTCAAATGCACTGCCTGAAGGTAATTCAGCCAACTAAATGGAAAAACCACTCTGGAATAAAATTCTTTGAGATACTCCCTTCTTCCCTTGCAGTGTGCCACATACTGTATTTTATAGGAGAAAAGTAAGGCAAAAGCCAAATTCAATCTACAGTTGAAATACAAAACTTCTGCTGGTAACACTGCTCACAACAGTTCCCCACCCAAGCCACCAGCAAATATTTAAAAGAAGGTTTTAAATACAAGTTACATGTTAGAATAGATTGGAAAAAACAAAGAACCAATAGGGTAGCCTTAAGGATGAGATTATA
>NW_010177675.1:582-1571 GCF_000695765.1 Mesitornis unicolor
AAAAATATATGCAAAATTGGATACAGCTGTTAAAATCATTTGAACACTAATTTTTCCCACATAAGATACTGAAGAGCTACAAATGGAATGTAGCTGATTTTACTCACTGTTTTCAGTGTCGGCTAATGAATTATTTAGAATTGAAGGAAATAGAAAAAGTCATAATCCATTTCCTGCATTATAGTATTTCAGATGTTGTTAGTCAGGCCCATTCACTCAGAAAAGCCCTGAGGAAGGATCACACATGTATAAGTATTAATCTCTAACTTTCAGATACCCCATGTTCTTTGGAAAGAACAGCCACATCACTGAATGGTCTAATAAAGAAATTCCATTATGTTTAGCACCATCCATACAAACTGCACAGGAGTAAGTAACAATGGTAAGGCCTATGACTGCTCTGAGCAGCGAAATACACATGTTTGCACTCAGAGCTCAACATTTTCTCTTGTTCATGGAAGGCTGCAACTTTGCAAAGGCCACACCTATTTGATACAGGGCCTGCTGATGTGTCTGTAAATTACTAGGCTTAGGGAGAGAATACAGACACATTTGAACCGATCTCTGAATCTTGCTATCCATGAAGTAATGGCTGGCACATAGGAAGGCCTTTCTGACTCTCCTCCTCTCTGTATCACTGCTACTGAAGTCAGGAGTTGGCCATCCTGATCTGTCCCACTCGCCTGTCTGCAAGGTACAGGGCAGAAACACGTAATTTTCACCACTGCAATACTACTCCTCTGTATCCCTTGCAGAGAGAAAGAAGGTTACAGAATAACATATGCTTTCCTTGCCTTACTGTCACAGACACCAAAAGCTAGAGAGCAAATGACAGTATCTGCCTGAAACTTCTCTCATTGTAGGAGTTTCAAGACCTTCCCCACATACACCTACGTATCCTATGTGACTCGTTATGGAGCCATTTGTTTTCTAACAAGAAATAAGGAACTCAACAGTCACTCTTCACAGAATCACAGAACGTTAGGGAT
>NW_010177676.1:0-328 GCF_000695765.1 Mesitornis unicolor
GCATCTTGGCCTGTATTAAAAATAGTGTGACTAGCAGGTTCAGGGAGGTGATTATCCTTCTGTACTTGGCCCTGGTGAGGCCGCACCTCGCGTACTGTGTTCAGTTCTGGGTCCCTCACTATAAGAAGGATGTTGAGATTCTGGAGCGTGTTCAGAGAAGAGCCACAAGGATGGGGAGGGATCTGGAGAACAAGCCTTATGAGGAGCAGCTGAGGGAACTGGGCTTGTTTAGCCTGGAGAAGAGAAGGCTGAGGGGAGACCTCATCACCACCTACAACTACCTCAAGGGAGGTTGTAGAGAGGTGGGTGCTGGTCTCTTCACCCCGGG
>NW_010177676.1:494-5907 GCF_000695765.1 Mesitornis unicolor
AGGATATGGTTTAGTGGGTAGACAGGAATGGTTGGACATGATGATCTCAGAGGTCTTTTCCAACCGAGCGATTCTGTGATTCTGTGAAATTTTAGTGACACACTTGACACTTCACCACCACTGAAATGCAGTCAATTTAGTAAAGCAGATTTGATGCTTTAAAACTATACTTCAAATACACACCAGTTGCTCTGGCCGTGACAAAAAGAGCACTACAAAGAGCATAGTAAAAGATAATATAATATGACATAGCATAATACAATATAATTACCAGAATTACAGAGATTAATATCCCTACATTTAGAAGAACTGCTTATTTGAAGTCTTCGAGGGCCATATGTTAAATCCTTTAACAACCACTTAACTTTACGATAGTGTCACTATGTCTGTGCTGCTGCACATGATTCAGCCTCTCATACAGCTGTGTATAAGAGATTATGTTTTGGTTATATTTTAACTGAAGTAAAAATACAAGTCGTGCTGCTGTTTCATACATGGTAGTATCCTTTGTATAATGTAATCAAAGTGCCCTCTGAGAGCTCATGTGCCTAATAAAGATGTCTTTGTTGAGTAGAATTGGACTACAGGTATTGAATCACTCATTAAAATCATTGTGGATGTCTATCGTACAAGCCATATTGGATCACAAAACCCTAAGAACAACCTTTTCTAAGTCATAGCTAAAGATATTTGAAATTACTTTTGGTTCTACCCTCAAAAAGCTTTTAAAATTCCTTAAGTATCTCATAAAATCTGTATTTCTCGGACTGCTCCAGCAGGGATTTCAAGTTTGCACTTCATATCATAACTGAGGAGTTCATAAAAAGCATATTTCCAAACTGGGCATGCTTTTTACTCTCAGCCACACAGTATATGATCCTGCATTGCAGTTTTTCCATGAGTCCACCATGAGAACCGAATCAAATAACTCACAACTTGTAGCTAGATTAGAAATTAAAGACAGGCAGGAGCAACAAACAGTCTGACAACACCCTAATCCAAGCAAGTTGATCTGATTATAGAACAGGGAAGGTTTTTCTGAAAGCTTCTGCAGGAACAAGGGAGTTCAGCACTATTTCAGAAACTCTGCAGAAACACCAGCCTTTGGCTGGTTTTGTAATTGTCCCCAAATGTAAAAATTGCTGTTAGTAAGTGATGGGACAAAGTTGCAAACTCATGTGAAATTCTGTTCATGGGTACTTAAAAACTTAAAACTAGGACAGAGGAAATCTGTGTTTCATAGAGGAACTCAATTCTCCGACAGGGATTGCATACTGCTGAATATGTTGATTTTCAAATATAGATACTCTCATTTTTTTAAAAAAATGAGTGGCAGCCTGTTGTCCAACAGGCACTGTGATAAAGGAAAGAAGACAGTATCTTCCAGACAGTGTCAGCCTCTGAACACCACATATCCTGACTCTAAGAATAAAACAGAATATTTACAGCAAAAAGCTTCCAATACCGTATCTCTGTGTGAATAATTTCCAACATGTCACTAAAAGAGCAAAACCTGATATAATACTAAACAAATTATCAAAACGGCATTAAAATATTATATTTCTGTGTGTTCAACTCTTGAGAAATGATTCAAGATTATTTACAAACCTATGTAAATGAAATGAAGTATGCACACAAACATACGCATACATGATGTTTGTTATGCAAAAGCATATCCAGAATTTCTTCAGCCACGTTAGTTTAAAAGTATGCCATTCCCTCCTCACTATCCTTTCTAAAGAGCATTCCTTGGTTTCAAAACAGTAATGTGTTTTATGGCAAACCAGATACAACTAGTTCAAACAGGTTGAGATTTATGTCCTTTCTATCAGCAATCAGTCTCTTGCAAGGAAAGCTAAAGGGAAATGATCCTTGAAACACCATTCTGGGCGGCTATGGAAATCCTTTTAAATGTACACTGCTCCCAGCAGTGACAATGACTAGATACTATTTGCCAATAACATTGATTGCCATCAGTCTGGGGTTACCGTACTTTCACACATATAATCTTCATCTCAGATAACCCATATATAAAAGTACAAGTGGTTGTAAACGTATCCTCAGCTCACCTCGGCATCAGCTGCCTCCCACAAAGCCGGAGGTGAAGACAAGTGCCAGCCAAGGTGGGGCAGGGATGTGGGGTTTGGGCAGTGCAGATACAGCTTCCACTGGTGCCACGCTTATGTGCATGTGATCCCTCCTACTGCTACAGCACAGGGACTTCTCTGCAGATGTCATGGATTTATATGTTGTTACTTAAAAACACTGGTAGGAGAATAATGAGTGTGCCCCATGACACACCTCAAGCTGGGCATGCAAAGTCATTGGTCACTTGTCAGTTTAGGCATTTTTAGCTGAGCAACTGCACACCAGAGAAGATAAGGAGGATACAGGAGTGACAACATGCTGGTTTAGGTGGTCACAGCACTGCCTTCTTGTAGCTGCCTGGCAGGGATGACTGCACCCCACAGCAGGCAGGGAGTGTAGCAAGATGCAGACACCTGCTGAAATGTCGCACCAGAAGTTTCCAGCGGGCCCTAACCTCCACAGACTAGTCCAAAGCTGGGCAGAAATCATACTAGGGCTACCAGAACTTTTTCCAATGGAGAATTTTATATGCATGTATATTTACAAGAACATTATTAAATGAAGTTAGAAACTAGGGACCCACTACATCATTCAGTCCAGCCCCCACCATTTCTGGCAGGAAGACTCTCTCGGAAATGAAACTAAGGGGACAGTCATATCCACTCCCATCCTTTGCAAACTTACTTTGCTTAATGCAGCAACAACAACGTACAAACAATTCCTTCACCTGCCCTCTGCAATACAGCCCTTCTGTTATTCAGATTTTCCTGGGTGTGCTTCTCTGCCTCTCTTCTGGTTTTAGTTCATTTTCCTTGACTGGAAGTCACCAGAGATGTAAACCAGAACTACAGAAGAACTGCTGCAAGCTAGCTGAGCATAACAACAGCCAGGAGGTGTGGATATTCAGATATTTACCATTTATGGCCCAGAAAAAGGAGGGGAGACCTAACTCTACCCCCATTACAAAGCACAGGAATACACTTCCATCAGAGACAGCGGGTTCCCTGGGTCCTGCTCCACTGGCACGAAGACCTCCTGCCTTCTGCACACAGCTGCTGCATCTGTCCAGAGGCCGATGCCCACACCTCTCACAGCCACTGACAATGATGCCCCCAGCCATTTTCAGCAGCAAAGAGTCTTACAGCACTGCAACAAAATACAGAGGAGTGGTCAAAACAAGCCACAGATGTAGCTCACAGCCAGCTGTCTCCTGAATTAAACAGGTATTAGATTTTGGATTCTGCAGGGTACTCTTCACAGTTAATATATTTTGGTGTTATGCCTCATTAACATGTTTTTTAATAGCCACACAGAACTGCACAGAAGCCACAGGTTAGCAAGCAATCTGAACAAGTACCCCTGTCTTGAGACTGGTCCTTCTGGGCACATCCAGCTGGGCAGTATTCTGAGATGGAAAGGGTTATTTCTGTTCAAGACAGCAAGGACAACCACCAGGTCCCATGGTAAGGTCTAACCTTGTCTGCTTAAAGGAATGTACGCCTTCTGTTCACCAGAGGCATTGCTCCAGATCCACCCTGACACCTATGCAGCCTCCTCAGATGTTTCTCAGTCTCTGCTTCCCAGACAAGGACAAGGGTGGACATGACTTGCTGAGGTGTGCCCCTACCTGCCACAGGCAGTTGCTTTGCTCATGCTCAGCATTTGAAGTCCTGCACCAGAAGCCTCTAAATATTTATAGGGAGTTTCTTTTTATTCTAGGTTGATTTTAGAAAAAAGCTATCTGAGTTTGGAAGTTATGAGAAGTTTTACAAAGTATACTCATGGTCAAAGCAAGGCTTGCAGAAAGAAATTAGAATAGCACAATAATTTCAAGGCAACCCCAGGGAGAGGGCTATTAGTGTGAGATTGGGCACACAGTTCAATTGCAACCAGGGCAATGGGCATGATACCATCTGCATAGCATCTGCCCACTGCAACAAGTAAAGAGGAATATGAGAAGTCTTGAAGGTGACGAGCAATGCAGGGAAATTGTGGGCCTGGAAAGGAAACTGAAATCTATTTGCAAAAGAGTCCAGCAGCTTGAGTAGGCAAATCTTGAGAAAGAGTTGGAGACAGTTCCCAAAGCGCCAGCCCTGCAGTAGTACACAGGAACGTAAAACTGAGATTTTCCCAGTCACACGTAAAGGAGACACTGGTTCGGTCTCCTTGAAGCAGCATCAAAAGCAGAGACGAGTGGCTTGTGTATTCACATTACTAACAGCAGTGCCAACGTGCTGAAACAGGGAAAGCAGCTTTGGCTTAAGGGTAAAAGCTATTGCATCCTCATGTACCATACAATCCCCTATTGATGTATGTTGCCAAATATTGCCCTCAGTTCAGAACTGTAGAGATTATGTGCCCTGCAAATTGAAGACAAATGTGGGATTGAGTGAGGGACTGAAGAAAGGCTTTGACAAAAACAGAGAGGAGCAGAGACCACAGAGACTTTGCATATGGCACTTGTATCAAGAAAAAATTTCTGTCTGATTTCAGAACAAATGGTGACCACGATTACCAGAGTTACTGATGAGAATTAGACAGTAATTAAAATGCAGTTGGGTCAGGATAGCATTTTCCCGTCAATTCAAAGTGGAGGTCACAGTAACAGGCAGGGCTATGTTGAAAACCACCAACACGGTGCTCAGTAATACATTACAGAAAGATGTTGGTCAAACAATCCACAAAGGTTATTTGAGAATTAGAAATTAAAGAAAAAGTCCCAAGCCATTTTTATTCACCATAAATGAGCAGTGACATGAAAGACATCAGTCAAGTTTGCAGCATGGACAAAGGCCTTGTGTTGGTGGAATGAGAAAAGGTGTCCTTTTGAGGGTGATGCATGTGCAGTTCTTTAAACTGAATGAAAAATTCCTTGATATTTTTACTCTCATTTCCCCAAGCTTCAAATATCACAGCCAAAGTGACAATTTTGCATGTCAGATGTATTTTTGCTGGACAGGGTTCATCTGACACAGGGATGGCAGTCACATAGGCTATAGTTCTGCTGGATTTTAAAGACCTTAAGGTGGTGTTTAGGCAAATAACTGCTTCGTCTCATTGCTAGCAGCCTAACAAGCCACTTGAAAACATTTCTAAGATAATAAAATAACTCCTAAAAGGATTTTGAAGTTTGACTGATGCATGTTCAGCCCCGTTAAGGCACACAGCAGGCCTATTAAAACCTGCAGACATTTTATGCAACAGGAAACTGAAAATAAAAATGCCTGGGATGGCAGAAACTGAAATCAGAGGAAGTCAGGATCTGTAAGCATATTAAGAAAAGGATAACATCAAGTTAATCATGAAGTCCCTGTGAAATCAGACC
>NW_010177676.1:5938-60951 GCF_000695765.1 Mesitornis unicolor
ACATTACATCGACCCATCCATGCAACAAGGACAACCAGGCAGAGACAACCACAGCCTTTGCACAAACAGACATAGAAAGAAGATCGGGGGCAAATCTTCACCTTCCAGAAAAGAGAGGGATACACTTAGGGAGGATGGGACTCAACTAACTCAGTCTCCAGCATTTGAAAGATAGTCAACAGTATAAACTGATGACCTAGGCTCCTTCTGCATATCAATGAGTGAAGAAGATTCACCCTAATTGATGTAGAGACCTGAAGCAGGCTGGAGGAATTGATCCACGCTAGCTGACTGCAGTGGGATATGATACCACTAGTTTAGACTTGACTTTTGGTTGGCTAAAAATTACTCCTAAGAATGATTTGCCATTTTACCTTGTAAGGTCTCAGCAACAGGCAGCAGAAAGCACAGAGCAGCCGCAGGGTGCTTGCTCTATATTTCCTCCAAAGAGGGGCAGAACTGAAGGAGACTTTCAAATCCAAGCTGCCACAGAGAAAGCTGAGCATTGCTAGCAAACATTTCTGAGTCCAGGCATACCAAATTTACAGGCATACCTATGATCAAAAACCTTTATACAGGCAAAAGCCATGAGACTTGTTTGGGGTCCTGGCCCCGAGGTTGGTGAATAAAACAGGACACGTGGCTCTGCTGGCCTTGTGCTCCTGTAGCTAAGTCCTCCCTCCTGCCTTGGTGGGACTTGGGACAGAATCTTTACTGAATAATGCCATAGCTCCCTACAGACTAACACATTCAGGTTGTCTTCGTGTGGAAACCCAGCCCAGTCATGTCAAGATCTTGCCTCTGCCAGGCATTGGGACACAACAGGATCAGGCACTGGGTCTGGCAGTCACAGCAAAACTTCTTTTGGTTCCATGCTGTTCCCGAACCATGGCCTATTTTAAGCATTTCAGTTTCTCAGGCAATGGAGACAGTATTTTTCTGAAAGGCAGAGTGCCATGTGGAACTGCATTACTGAATACAGAGGGTTTCTTTCAATCACGTCTGCCCAGAGTGACTCCTGAGCCCCATTCAACTTAGCTCCAGAATATTGAGTTCACACTAAAGGACAGATTTGTTCTGACAACTAACAGTCTCTGTTTAATAAATGTCTTCTAGAAAAGGCAGAGTATAATTTAAAAATATCATTAAAAATAGGCGTTATGGACATTTAACAAGCCTAGATCTTGAGAAAAATACCCATATAAATCAGCATGTGTGGTAGTGGCTTTACACTGTCACATCCCAGCAGGTATTGTTATCCACCAAAAGCCATGTCTGTATTCTTGACTAAAAAGATTGGCATGTAGTGCTCTCAAGGCATGAGTCTAGCATCTTATTCCTCCCATCGACCATTGATATCTTCCTTAATGTTAGAAGGCATCTTATTCCCTTTGCATACATCAAGCCATTCCCCCTTATTTTCCCCTCAGGAAGGCTTCACTTCTGTCTGTTGAGCTGCCTTCCCTCCTTGATTTTCATTGATGACAAAAATCACACCACTGGATGCTCTCACACTAACAACCTAGATCATTGTTTTGCCTCGTTATACATCGTTACAATATTTATTTCCTTTCAGTGCTCATGTCCCATGATCAGCTTCACTGCAGGTAGACTTTCCTTCCCCCATTCCTTGCGTCTTTATGACCTCCTCTAATTTCCTTGTTCTCTGGAAGAAGAGAGGTTTCTGGATCAATCATTTTCCACCTTTGGAACATCTCCAACTAACACTTTCTTGTGGTATACTTGTGACTATGTCGAGCTGCTATTCTTAAAAGACTTTATCTATTTTATTCTTCCCCTTCTGGGATGAAAGCACATAATCCTAGTTGACATCGGCTGGAATTTAGTCTTCACAGCACTGCACACATTTTCAGCAGTTTCCTTCATTGTAGCTCATTTGCAATGTCTGAGGATACATCCCATAACTCTGCATATTTTCCTTGCCTTTGTTGGTGAATGCAGTTAGCCCACAAGCAGCATGGTAACTCTTGCTTGTCATATACAGAGACAATTTATTACCCCAGTGGACTTAACATTCTGTAGCAGATTTACATCCTCTGCTGTGCCTGGTGCGCTGGGTTTGCAGCTCAGAGGACACACCAGATCTCAAGGGCACAGCACATTCCCAGATCTAAACAAAGACCCTCCCTAAGCCCTCCAAAAGGGAGCTGTCAGAGGACATAAATTGTCATGGCTCATGGAAGGCAGTGGTATAGTTTCATCTGCTGGCATTCAAGCTAACTTCAACAATTGATGAGACAACTAATCCATGCAGTCATCTTCTTGTCTTCTTGAAGTAGTTTTGTGACCTTTTAAATTTTTTTTTAGTTTCTGCCTACTCTTCTGATCCTAATGTCAATCTTCAAGCTGACAGCTGTTCTCACTTTTTTCAATACCATTTTCAGTAATATTAATGATTTTCATTTTTGGTCTAGGTATTTGGTGTATGCCCTTTCACTGTTACCAAATTTAGCTTTGCTGTTATGTTGCAATTGGTGGCTAATGCCATATGTTAACATTCATTTGTAATTAGCTTCTCCTTCAAACACATGTGACAAAGGAAACTTTTGTTTTCTAAGTGCATACTGCCAGGCAAAATTAAGACACAAAGACCATGCTGTATGTTAAGCGAGAGTGGTGCGTTTATGGCCAAAATCCCAACCAAGTTGTGACAACACAATCCAGGAGATTACAACATGAAAGCTGTCTGCTGATGCAACAGGTTACTTTTTTTTTTTAAGCTTAGAATTCACACCCCTCCTCAAACCCAGGCAAAACAAAACAAAAAAAAAATCAAAACAAAACAAAAAAGAGAGAAAAACAGAGATAAAGGTAAGGTTGAGAGAAGAGATGAAGGAAAGGAAGGTGTTCTGATACAACCCAACACATGTAAAGCCACTGGCCCTGCCCATTCTTCTCCTTTGCTTAGAAATGTAATGAGTTTGAGGTTCAAGGATCTCCTTTCCAACAGCCAGACTCCATGAGCCAGCATCAGATGTACCAGCAAGGACTATAGTGAAGATGGCTTATACCTGTGTCTGAAGCCCAAGCTGCACCCTGCTTCCTGGCCTCATCTGACCCCAGCACAGAGCAATATGAGAAAAGACACAACGTCATCAAGAAAACTTCCTTCTCCACCCTCTTCTAAGCTCTGGAGTTCTGTAAATTTACATCGGCTATTTATAATAGAAAAGCTTTAAAAAGAAGGTCTTATCTGAAGAACATCAGGGCTTTCATATAACTACAAAATGTTTAGTTTTGTGTGATTAATTTGCACATCTTTGAATTGTAGCCTCCGACCCCAGAATAAGCAGTCATGGCTGATTCTCATGGATAACTCTCTTCATGTATATAATGTCCTGTAAATGAAGAAATTGTTCAGAGGCCTTCAAGATAACAAGTTGTAATATACCCAAATACTTTGCCCATGTATGGTTTCCAAAACAAAACTCCATGCGTGAGAGTCAAGCATCACCATGACTGCATTTAATCAAACTCCATGTTTAAAATATTAGACATGGTTTAAGCATATATAGAAACCAGTGCACTTTTGAAATTCATGCCCCTTTTCTCTACCCCAAACAGCACAAAGAGGGAGAGAGACATTTGAGCAAGTGACTCAGCCAGGTCAGGGAAGTCCATCAAAGCCTGAGCACTGTTGGTCTCACATAAAAGATTTTCCTCAGAGTTTAAAATCCTAGAGCATCTCAGACAATTACAGAAATAAGACAAGACGTTATGAGCCACTACCATGATAAACTCAACAAGCTAAAACCCACCCAAACTACATTTAAGATCCCTATATGCTTTATTAATCACTTTCCTAAGTCTCCTGTCCCATAACACAATGAAACTTCACAAAGATGAGAGCTGAGCTTTCAGATTGCAGACTTAGATTTTAGCAGCAGCCATACGTGTAACCTATGGAGGAACAGGTCAATGCCTCTCAAGCATATTTTTATAGTTTGCTTTGTGGAACCTCATGTGTAAGTAGCTGCTCAATATAGTAAGAATTTGAAATTCAAATTGTCATAAAATGAAATTATTTACAGAATTAATAGGAGTTCTCCCCCTTGCAGCTGAAGTAGATGAGACATACTGATTCTTTGTGTGCACTTACCAAATGTCAGAAGGCACTCAATACAAAACTTGTTTTGTTACATGATCCTGTAACTGTCAGTGGAAAAAAAAAAAGTGGCTCGCCTTCTCTCTGCATTTCAGAGTTCAGCTTAGTACTACTGACTATAAGGTTGCTCAAGTTATCTGGTGTGCTTTGTCCCATCTGTAAACCCTGTTAGCTAAGGCCTCTCAGAAACCAGGCAGGATTCAGGCTGGGTGGAGATGGACTGGAGCCACGAAATCTGGATGCAATCCCATGCAGTAAATGTGTCTCAAGGATATATATGTCTTTTGTTAAGAGTCACATAAGGTGGCTAGACAAGACAGTCTGTTTCCCACCTTTTGATATCCTACAATAGCTTCTTTGAGGCCTCATCACTGTTACCTTTAACCCACAATTTACTTGCTTCTTTTCCATGTGTAGGACCAGGCAGTCCTTAAACAGTGCTCTTCATGTGGCTCTGGATTGCAGACCTGCAGGAGGAAACTATGGAAGCAGTGGCTCTGCCTGCCATGTTAGCCCCAGGGCAATGGAGCAGCCCTATCTGCCCCCAACCCATCTCATGGCTCCAAGCCCCAGCAAGCAGCAGAGGGAAACAATCTCCTCCACAAGTGGAGCAGGCAGCACCTAGAGTCACTCCAAGTCATCTCCAAGATGTTGTAGTGATGAGAACATGATGACCAGCCTAGACAGAAAGAAAACAACCAATCTGATGCACATGGCAAAAGTCTGCAACACCAACACTGGTGCATGAATCAGAGCCAGTTGGAAAGGCTTGCAGGAAGGCAGACGAGCACTTTAACACCACCGCTAATAAAGGGTGAAGCAGAGACAGGGAGGTTAAGTAGTTTACTTAAACTATGGAGCAGAGCCTAGTTAGGCATCCTGGACCTGGGCTCAAGCCACTGTTAAACCAGCAGATTTCAAATAACCATTCCCACAAACTTCTTCTGTGGTGATATTTCTGAACAATACCAGGGAACATTCCAACATAAATTGTGTTCTGTTCCAGTTTCCACATTACAGCTATGATGTAACTCAGTAACACTTTGTCCCATCAAGCCCAACAACAATAGATTTAATCAGAACATTTGTCTCGGAGACAATGGGGAGTTCTGATTAATCTGGCACCAAACTCTGGCAGTTGCCTATGAGGGATTTTTCCACCCCCCTTCCTCTAAATTCTTGCCCTTGGCAACTCTTTAGTATGCAATATGCCAAGCCTGCATACTAGGGAGAGCTGTGAAAGTGTCCCATGCCGTTTGACATGCAGATAACATACTTCATTTCAGAAGTGTAACATTTCTCCAGATGCACTGCGGAGAAGACGCTGCTCCTCAGACAACCCACCAGCCAACCACATGAGCATCAAGGACATCAAACCACAGTCAGATGCCAAGGGTCAGTCCTACAAGACCTTGTGGTGCAAACTGACTTGCAGCCACTTGAGCACCCAAAAAGAGGGGAGTGAACAAGAGTGGCACTGCATAACTTCTCTGCAATGGGTTGGTTTTCCACCTCTCCTACCTTTCAAGCAGATCAGATCACAAAAACCCTATGGGTTGCTGCAAAGTGGAAAAGCTTCTTCACATAGAGTGAGTGCAGATGGGAACCCAGGTGAGAAGTTAAAGCACAGATTTATATGGTGATTGACAGACATCACAATCAAAGGTACAGGAGCACAAGTTATACCCAGTGTGATGGCAAACAATGGTAGAGCTCAGTCCTCCTTCCCTGCATATCTCTGCAAATACTGGGTTTGTGGTAGAACAGCGTAACCAACATGACAAGTGGTGTTAACAACTTGCGTGGCTGTCAATAATGCTGGCAATAAGCCACACTGCGGCATCCAAGCAGCAAGTGGCACCAAGGAGTCCCCTCAGGCTTGCAGGGTAGGGTAAAGTAGTTTTTTCAGTTTGTGCTTAGGGGATAGCCTGTATTGTCCCCTCCTGCTCACAGCCCAACCCAGACAGCTTCTGCCTCACCTCACATACAGACAGCCTCCCTACATCTCCCATCCATTCACCTGTTCCACACACGGTGTGAGCCACTGGTCCTGCTCACATCCCACAGCCAGGCTGGTTCCCTGCATGCAGCTGCCTGCCTCCCCAGCACTACAGTCCCTAAAAATCCTTTCTATAAAGAGCCAGGGTATATCAAAGCCAAGTCTCAAATTTGTTCTTGAAGTGAATTGCAACTGAGTAGTAATGCTTAAAAAAAATTTAATGGGAATGTGTCTCAAACTAGCCCTTGGCATTTGCAATCTAAGAAAATTTGACGTAGGTTGGGGGGGGAATATAAAACAAACAAAAAAAGAAAACAATTAATAAGAAGGAATACAGTAACCAAAGCCTGAAACAAGGTCCCAAAGCAACTATCAGCCTGCAGCTCTTGCTCCATCCTCCTCCTTCCTGCTCAGATTTGCTGCCCCTGCTTTCACTGCAGTAGCACGAAGAAAAGGGGCCAGTTCTGCCAGAGAAGATTTGGGCCCAGGGAAAGAAAAGGACCTTCCCCAGTGCTCCCCTTCAGAGGAATCATAAATAACGCATTAGCATGGCACCTTCTGCAAATCCTTCTTTTTCTACACACAGAAATAATCAAATACCCAATATTTGAGACCAGACAAAATCCCAGGTTGCCTTGTTTTCACCAACGTCCTCTTCTACTGTCATCCTTTTGGCTTTTTCACACTTGGCACAAGAATTACTTCTGCAGTCACAAAAGCTTTTCCGTGTGTTGATGATGGAGTTGAAGAAGATTTCTCTGGATGGATCTAGTCAGCCAGAGAAGAAGCTTGAGGGTTGTTACAAGCATATTACTCATCTTGGCCAGCACCCACCTCCCATTCATTTCAATTAAATATGTTTGTTTTGTTAGAAATCTTGATTTGATTTTTGGGAAGTTAAATGCCAACCCCTGCCAAGAAGAAATGGTGCATTCTACATGTCACCACTGTGTCCTCCTCTTCTTAAGAGCTTGATGTTGTGAAATAAAGAGATCAATTTATATTAAGGCCAGATTTTTATCAGGCTTGTAATAGAAGAAATTTGTGTATGGAAAATGTATTAAAAATGACTGAGAGTTAAAAAAAAAAAAGACAAAAAAAACCAGTCACAGCTCAGAGCATGTAAGCCGCTACCTTGTTTACTACATAATTCATCCAGAAATCCCTGATATTCTCATGACAGTTATATGATAGTTTCATCCACCACTGAAATACAATCCTGACTCTGAGAATCCATTTCAATAGCTCTCAAATCGTACAGGTATATCACCAAATAAGCAGCTCGGAATGAAAAAAAGTGAGAAAAACACCTTCCCTTGAACTTTCTTAGAGGGCTTTAAGATATCAAGTAGAAATCTTGCTTGTTTCTTAAAAACCTGGTTCATTACAGGAAATTATATTCCTGCCTTGGAAATGTACAGATGTTTGCAGTCCAGAGTTTTTGGGGTGATGCAGTAATTAAGCTTGGGAGGCACTGGAAAATCCTGGAGATATCAAGGTTTTAAAAAAAAATAAGAAAATAAATAAATAAAAGTCTTGTCCACATGGTTGGAGAGAGGTTTGACAAGCAGATAGAGAAGATTAATCTGTACAGACAATTATCTTCTAATATTATTTGGAAGCCATTCAGGAGCTAGTAATAGTGTGCATACAGCAGTTTTATTCCCTCACCATCAGCAGACTAATTCATGTACAATTACATTCCCTACAGGCGTCAACCACAGTCCTAATCCATGGTGTTTCAAAGAGAATGTAATCTCATACTTAGCCTGTTCATTACTAACCATATGGATATTTTAAAACCCTCTCTTCAGTTGCTCAGTATCTTCATTAGTGCTGATTTTAAATTAGATTTCCAATGGCCCAGCTTTGGGGTCATTCACTATGTAGACCTTTGGTCTGTTTCTTTTAATGAGTAAGATCTACAAAAATTATGTTCAGATTAGAGCAGCCTTTCACACAGGGGCTCTTCACACTTAAAAGTTTGATCCAGGCCTGAGCATCATTTCTCCGTGCCATTCAGCAAGTCACATTTACCACAAGTAAACCACGCAGTGAAAACAGTGCCTGCAGCTGTGAGGAACCAAGCCCTTCTCAATAGATAGGACAGAGACCTGGAAAGAGGAACAAACTGGCACGGCCTAAAACACAGTCCCATTTACCAGTCCAGAAGGGCTTTCATGGTGATTCTTTAAATAGATATTTCTCCCAGAAGTTATTCACATCAGCTATCCAGGGGTCATCAGAGGTTTGCAAATAGCCATCAGCTACAGAAAAGCAAGTCTCAAAGCCAGTGATTGATTCTCAGGTCAGTTCATCTCAATACATTATTTATTCACTCCTCACTTCCTTTAATGTAAAATATTTGAAGTTCTACCCCAAGATTTTTCCTTTCCATATGCATTGCTTTTGGAGTCTAGAAGGTTTAATCATTTCCAGACCTTGCAGCAAAAAGTGGAATGCTTAAAGAAACCTAAAACGTATGATTAGATTTCTTTTTTCCTTAAAACACTATGAATAATCCATTACAATTATTTATGTCTTTGGATTGAGTCAAAGTAAGAAAACAAGAATGTCATAAATGACATCTTGATACATTTTGGTATACCGCTGAACTGCGTCAATGAAATTACTTTTAACTTGCTCGGTTTAGGCTCCTGAGAAATCTTATCAGGATTATTGCTGATGACAACCCAACGTTTATATTGTTTGTATTTTGAGTTGCAAATTAGGGGAAATAAGAAGTGGTTTGAGTAACTCTTGAAGATAATTAAAAAATGAATGCTTTGAGAAAATAGCAGTGGTTGTGATGGTTTAAGGGCACAGGCAAGGCAATGTCTGTAAAGAGAAGAAAGCATTTCTGAAAGTGTTCTTCTGTGCCTGAAAACCTACCTACTTTTTCCAACTATAATATCCAGTTTAAGAAAAGATGTGGTCTCTACCTACAGACTTTGCCCAAACTACTTCTACCCTACTCTCTACCTACAAGCATTCCCATCCCTTCAGGGAATCCAGTTACTTCAGGTCAAGTGGGATATGACCAAAATTCAAGTGATGACCCATTGTGAATTAAGATGCACGGTCTAACAATTGTCACAGCATATATAAACACCTTTAGATATGTGATGGTGAAGAACATCACAAACCATAATATGTGCCTGAATTCCTTTATAGTCTGAAATCATTGAATTGACTTGTCTTGTTTTCAACTTTGAGTTTACCATCTTAGGATAATTCAATCCACTTTTTTTTTTTACCAGAAAGCTTGATGATATAGCACACTCTTCTAGCAAAAATTGGTTCCTAATCAATTCTCATTCATTACTCCTCCAGGAGAATATTTATTACCTTCAGCAAGCAACACTCACGCTCAAAACAAGATTGGGTAAATTTTTCATCTCTGAAAGGCAATTTCCCAAATCTGGTGTGATTAGCAGTTTTCTCCTTCACTTCTGCAAATCTAGTTTGTCTATCACTGCCCTTACTTAGTTTAGAATCTACAAGGATGAACTTTGTGCCTCTGCAGTCAGCATTTAGGTTTAAAAAGGCCTGTGAGCAGGCTAAAACAACCTCATTCATTTATTCACTAGAAATGGTCAGCATGCTAAGGGAAACTTGCACCTCGATGAGTTCAAAGCAATGAAGTGACTCTTCCCTTACACAAGCCACCTCTTCTGAAAGAAGCAGCAGACTGGTGGCTTCCCATGTTGTTGCACAAAACAGAGAGCAAGTGGGAATGTAAAAATTGGGACTAAATAAAAGTGACGATCCATGCCGCCCTGCAGAGTGACAGACACTCTGGGTTTGGGTATTTTCCAGTTACTACCTCAAAAGAAAATATTGCAGTGCAAGGATTTGGTCTGTACATCAATTTTTTCACTTTTGCCAAGTCACCACATCTCCCGGTTTGTATTTGTGTGCTGCCAAATCCCATGCAAAAGTAGTTTTGCCACAGCAGGACTACCTGTGATGATTAACAAGTGCATGCACAAAGTCTCCTCTGCAGTCATGCTAGAACTTCATGCAGTCATAACTCATCTCGAAAGAGCAGTTCTGATTCAAACCTTATGGAAAAAGCCACACATTAAAAAAATAAAGCAAAATTAGTGGGGCTGGCATTTAAGTGTCACTGCAGGTAGAAGATCTCGCGACTTCTACGCACTCTATGAACTTCACTAAAACGACATCTTGAATTCTTTAACACATTGGTTTTGGTTAAAAGAAAAACCCACATCAAGCTGTTTTGCAGCTTTATTCTTAAAAACTAATGACACAATGTCTGTTGTTGCAGATAAAAATGAAATCTCCTTTGTGTGAGGTTTCCTGGTTTGAGCAATCCTAAAGCTTTACATAGTATGACGTTTTGAGGGCTCTCACAAAGTCATCGAGAGACACTGAGGGCTTTGGCCATTTTCCAGCTTTCTCTCAAGGGAAAACAAAAGAAAAAGAGAGTGTGGCTTCGTCTTTTAAGGAGCTGCACTTAGTGGAAGCATGAAAACAGGGAGAGCTCCACTGGGTGATGAAATAATAGTTCATAGCAAGTAATAATGCTGCTTGCATTGCTTTTTAAAGTAAATGCAAAAAGTAAGGAGCTGGGGCTGTACCTCCTCATACCATGTGCTGCACCATACTTCCAGCAGGAAGACACAAGCAGGTCTGGATCCACGCTCCCTCCATAGACTTTTGTTCCATTTCTATATGGTTTTGTGGTTTTTTTAAGCTACCCTTACTAGTTAATTGCTTAATCCCTAGCTGAGGACCTCAGTCAGATCCACGAGCAACTTCCAGAGCCCATGCTCAAATTCCCTATAGAGAAGAGTTGGGATTAAGAAGGGAGCAGCTGACAGCAAGGGTAGTCATGGCTTCTTGCTCCTCAGCCATTAATGCTCAAAACAGCACAGGAGAGTGCCAAGAGGACTACCTCCACCCTTGCAGCTCTGCTCTTTGGGAGGTCAGGCACAGTCCTATGATTCTTTTGACACAGCCACCCTTGATCCAGACTGCCCCCATCCCCAGCACCGCCCTGCCCTGATGGTGGCAGCTTCAGGACTTTGCAGGGCCATGGTCAAGCCATACATCCCAGCCCTTTCTGATGATGGGCTTCAGCAGCCTGGGATGGAGGCATTAAGAATCAGGTCAGGCAGCTGACCATGCTTAAAAAAAATAAAAGACACCTTTCTTTAAGTCCTCACTTCACCCACCCCTTTCACAATGTAGCTGCACCATCATCTGTGCCAAAGACACCCTGGGCAATGAAAAAAGATGGGGGCAACTAAGGGGGCAGTCACAGCCTTGTTGCAATGCAGTAGGAAGGGAGTGACAAGTGGTGTCTTTCAAGGGTCTGTACTGGGACCAGTGCCATTTAATATCTTCATCGGTGACAGACAGTGGGATTGAGTGCACTAACAGCAAGTTTGCAGATGACACCAAGCTGAGTGGTGCAGTTGACATTCCAGAGGGATGGGATGTCATCCAGAGGGACCTGGATGATCCAGAGAAGTGTGCCCGTGTAAACCTTATGAGATTCAACAAGGCCAAGTGCAAGGTCCTACACCTGGGTCAGGGCAGCCCTCAGTATAAATATAGGCTGGAGCAAATCACATGTAGGAAAGCTGAAAGGAGAAGGAAAGTGGTGTGTGTGGGGGGGAAATACTGTGTATGAAAGCCACATGGCAAGCTTTCTCTGGTCTTACCTACGAGTGTGTAATGAGTGTCCAATGTTGGACAATACAAAAGATTGGTCATTAATATGCACATCAATCCCTGGGACTGTCTGGCCAGGCCACAGCCCAACCCAGGCAGTTACAAGACCAAGGAAGAGGAAGGGTTTACTCTGATCTGCTGAGCAGTGGAGAGCAGGGTCATTGTAACATCTACATGAGGATGTTACCTCCTGGTAGCTCACAGGCTAAAGTCTCTGAAGACATGGGAAGCACAGGCTGCAAATGTCACCAGCAGGTGCTCCGATTGCCCATGACTCCTACCTTACCCGTGCAGCAGATGAAACATTGCTCCTGCTTGCACAGTACAGGGAGTCCCACCTCTAAGCCCTAAATCTCTGGTGACAGTGGGAACTGGTGCAGCCATGGCTCTCTGCTCTTTGTCTCAGGGACATCCCAGGCTACGTTTTCCCATGTGGAGGGCCTAGTTTGTACAGTGTGATACACTGTAATGGTTTGGTGCAGATCCAGCACTTGTATGGCTTCTTTTAGAGGGCACTAACCTCCATGCATGACCGTCATCAAAATACAATCTTTCCACCACACTTTTTATCTCCACAGTCGATAATTGCACCAAAGGAGGCTCTTGGATAAATATCAGTAGTAACACTTTCTCCCTCACTTGCAATTGTTCTTCCATGATTCAAACAGCTTCAAATGACAGGTTTGAAAAATGGCCAGGGCTTGTGAAGTGTGGGAATGGAAAGTTTCTGAATGTTGGCATGTGCTTATCAACGCCTGCATTGTAATATCAGCAACCAAGTGGCAACAGAGCTGTGCCAAATTAGGTGGAAAAGGAGCGCACACAAAGAAAGATCAATGGATTTAAAGGCAGAATTGCTATGAGCATGAGTACTTCTGAATAATTTCACCCACTATTTGTTGCAGGAGTTTCTCTTCAGTGGCATCTCTAAGTGTTGTTTCAGTGACCCTCAAGTAAGCTCAGAGAAACATCTAAATTTTCCAGCTGCAGGACAATATATACATCATCCAATTTTGCAGCTTTTATGCGAAACCAATCCAATAGCTCAGTCATAGATACTTGGGGAAAATATTTTATTAACCCATGAGCTCTTTGTATCTGTTTAAGAACATCAGAGCACTTGGGCAGCTCTTCAAAGAGAAATGTTACTAACCATATGGATATTTCAAAGAGAAATGTTACTGTTACAAGGGCTACATGATGTTACAGAAAAATCCTTGCTCAAGAATATATAGTGAATATGTTTTTCTGTGTGGTGGCATGCATTTCCTGACTAGTTCTGTAAGTGTTATTTCACCAACCACCATTGAACTGATGTTCTTGGTTACAGTACATGGGAACCTCAAACACGAAGCAATCATGCACTGCATATCTTCTCCCTGTGGTAAAAGGAGCTTAGCCATGCTTCCCTAGTGCAGATATCGTCACAGGATTCTGCCAGAGTAAGGCTATTTTGATACTATAGAGCTTCCTTTTATAGAAAGCTTATCCAGGAAAAAAAAACCAATAAAAACAAAAGCAAAACAAAAAAAACCAACAACAACCACCAAAAAAAAAAAGACCTTCACTCCCCAAAAGCCCATCCAAATAATACAAAGATGTAAAAATTTTTCTGCACTTTCTCCAGCAACTTTTGCAAGAACTAGGGCATCTTCACCAATTACAGCTGCTTCTCATGCGCTAAGAAAACCCACCCTTGACAATGTTAAAGCTCCCCCCCCCAACACACCAGACACCATGTCCTCCTATGGTCCCTCAAAGGCACTCCATTAAAGATATATAAAGAAATAAAATGTGCCTCAGACTAGTTAGTAAAGGCTGGGCTTAAACCTAATGCTAAGTTCTTAACCCTACTGATCTAAACTGAGCAGTTCGCAGGGGTACTGCAGCCAGGAGACATTCAGATTTAACCAGCTTAGTGCCTTCTTCCATGGGTCTTGTTGATTCCCCTGCCTGACGTCAGGCAGAGCTACAGCAAAACCCAGGTTATACAAGGGCAGCCCTGCACAATTGTCTCATCCCTCCTGAAAGGGAAAAGCTTAAAAATTTAATTCAAGACTGAATATTAAAAAGTTCTCTCTTGTGCTGTATCTATAGCACCCATATCTTATGCCACTCTCTTCTGTTGTGTGTTTAAAGCAGAGGGAGTCAAGACTTGTGGCTACTGTCACGGAAATCAGGAATTGCTGACCTTGGTAGACAGACCTACCCTGAAACATGAGCAATCACTGGGACTCAAGCGACGGTGGACCAAATCTCTCCTCCACCAGTCTATAGCCCACAGATAAGCCATTTCTCTCCAAGTCCAGAAGAGCATCCAGGAACCAGATGGTATAGAGGCAAGTCAGGTGCAGAAATAATTTAGATGGTCAAAGTCTAAACCTCTTTGGTTTAGTTTCTCTTCACTGAAAAAGGGAAAAAGCACCTCCTAGCCTCCACAGGCCCTTGAGAAGAACCTATGCGATGGGGAGAGATTGCACAGCAGTCAGTCAAAGCACCTAAGAAGCTACTTAGCTATGACAGACATGTGAGGATTCAAGGGACAAGAAGAGCTAGGCAAGCCAGTTTGCCTAGAGCTTAAGTAGTAAAATGAGTGATGCTCTTTGGGCTTTTTGTACTTTCTTAGATGAAGGCACAATGCATGACACACTCATGTTGCCCAAAACCACATCCTTCCTAGGCCAGGCCAGGCCTTGCAGTGTGAACAACTGCAATATGCCAGGAGCTGCTTTGGCCAAGCCACTGGGTCAAGTACCTTTTCAGAAGACAGTTTGCATACTCGAAGCAGTGAGAACAAAGCGTACAGGCTAAATAACTTACTGAACAAAAATGTACCTTAGGCAATTGGTGTTCTACCCTGCTCTGCTGCCCTTCATTTACTGAGGTGAACAATGAATTAAATGATGCTTTGCCAAGAAAAAAAAATAAATCTGTTAAATCATGTCAGAACATCCCATTTTGGCAAAGAGGCAGGAGTATTTTTGAATGGCAAAACCTAAATTTACCATTTGGTGAATCATAGTTTTGAAGCAATATTTTCACCCTAAATATAGATTACTTAAAAAAATACCAGCTATGAAACAGAAAGAAGTCTTTCTCAAAAGTCATATCAGACATGGGTGTACTGTTCAAGGGAAGTTTAAAATGAAATTCTACAGAAATGTTTACTACTGAGCAGACCATGGTATCCACAGATCCTTAGTAATGTTGGTAATGTGGGGACTATTTACAGCAGCAAATGTGTCTGGTAAGAGTTGAAATGGGGAAAAGTTTGAAATATAGAACTGTTTATATTATTATCATCAGATTATACTGTTCTCCACATTTTAGGTCTTTCAATGGTCAAAGCCTTTATGGAGTGTGTCCCATGTCCATCATCAGAGCATTGCACTTAGGACTGGGCTCTTCAGTGTGAAGCCCATGGTGACAACTCAGATGATTTGGGAAACTGCCAAAGCACCTGCTAGAATTTCCCCCTTTTTGAAAGAAAGGCAATCATGCTTTCCTTCAAAGGACAGGCATGAAGACAATATGTAATAGTTCTTCTCATGCTTATAGTAGACTCAGCTTGTAAGACTTATCTTGGTTTTATGATAGAAAGCCCTGTCAATTGTAGCCTCTCCATTCAAATCAAAAAACACTGAAAGGAAGATGGCTTGCATCTTCATTTACTTCAAGCCTGTAACTTAAGGATCAGCATCTCTTATCCACCAACTCAACAGCCGTTTCTCTTCTTTATTGTGTATTCTTTGACCATATACAAAAGAAAAGCCGAGTTGATGCACCCTCTCACATCTGGATTACATAGGACATGAGAGCAAGCAAGCAGAGCTGAAAGTTCGCACCACATGCAGCCAATTGCACAAGATGCCAGTTTGGAGATTTAATGCATTTGTAGCACAGGTACCCTAAGCTACTCAAAAGGCAGTGTACACTGCCTTACACTTCAGCACATGTAGAGCAAGGAGACATCCACACAGCATGAAGTAGCTCATCCACTACAGTTTCACCCCAGCTTAAAGCCCACCAGACCACTCACACTGCCAATCCTACCTGTCACTGTGAAGTAACACTGTTAGCACATAAACCCTTAAATTTTAGTTGTAATTAACACATTTCAGCTCCGTTGTGACAAGTTATAAGGTCAAGTGACAATCACATCTCCACAAGAACTGCCAGACTTAGTAGAAAGTGGTTGCCAAGTTATATTCTTTCTGTTCGCTGGGAAAAGTTATTAAATAAACAAGTTTATCCCAATTTAATTTTTAAATAGTCATTCTTAAAGGATGAACTGAAAGATAATTATAGCTTGGCATGCCTGTGTTATTTTACTTTTCTCCCACCCAGCACTGGAAAGACAAAAGCTTTTCTTAGTAAGTGCATTCATAAATTATCTGAGGCAAGAATGGGGCACTATGATCCCTGGTTGGATTTCCTGGCTGGTTCTGGCCATGGGCTTCCACTTGCTGACCCTACACAACACCAAGCAGCCTTTGGACTGGCCCTACTTCGAGAAATGTTTGGGCCAGATGACTTCTGAAGAGTTCTTCTTCTCTAAATTATTTTATGAGCTTATGAGTTTACAGCCTTTATCACAATCACAGGTTGACATCAATCATGCATTCTGGCAAGACAGTGAAACCTAATATTAAGGCTGGGAGCAAATTTCATCCATACTGCCAGTTTTCAAGAGTAATTATCTCATTGAGTGCCTGTAATAGGTTTAATTGCATCCTTCTGCAGCTCCCACCAATGCCAAGCACTACACAACCAGCACTGGGCTGGTAACAGATTAAACACCCACCCACAGGTGAGCCACAGCAGGAGGGATCAGCACAATTTACAGCAGCACACAATACTGTTGACTACTCCAAGACTTTGGCTTTATGGTTTGGGGTCTGAAAGCTGCTTGCCTATGTATCCAATTTTTATCCCCTCTCTAGCTTAGACAAGATTAATTTTGCTCCAAATTGCTCAGGAGTTGTCTCATTTACATTGGATAAGCAAAACCTCAAGTCACACCTAAGAAACAAGGCAGAAGGAGCAGATGGAGCATCACTCACTAGAAAAAGACCATCAGGATCAGTAGAGGTTCCTAACACAAAACTTCTCCAAACATCAACTTTGTTCCCGAGGAAACAGCACCAAATGCTAAAATGACAAAGCCTTGTAGCACAGCTGGTGTAATCCAGGCACTGCCAGCCTCTGAGGAAGTGAGAGAGGACAGAGTTGGGGAAGGTTCTGTTAAGGGTGGGGAAAGAGGAAAGCCACAGGGATTTTCACACCACAAGACCTAATACACCTAGGACAGACCTTCAAGGACCATAATAAAGCACAGCAAGAAGTGCAGTACACACAAGTTCAACCTCTTCAGCCACTCACCTGGGATGGGTCCCCTCATCCTACCCCAGCACTACCTTTCCTGCAGCCACCAAGGAAGGGAAGGGACTGGGTTTATAAAGTCAGGTCTCCTGACCAGGTGCAGGGAGGACTTCCTGTCTCCGCAGTAGGAAGGCTGACCCCATCGTGGACCAATCTGGGAAATTAAAACCCCCAGGAACACCTGCTGGCTTGTTTGCATCTCCCAGGAATAGGAAAGGGTGTTTCCAGCCCTGGCTTCATTTCAAGACCTTCCCAAAAAGTCAAATGTGTAAGTAAAAAAGACTCATTCTTAATTAAGAGCCATAATTTTTGTCCCCAACACTTACTAATAAGAGACTTCCTTTCCCTAAACCCACCTGGCATCCTCCTGAAGGTGATAGGCAAAACAACTGAGAAAGGACCCCAGGGTGCGACTTGGAGTCTTGGGTGGAGTTCAACGTTCTGCTGGCATGCGATTTAGTTTCCTGACTTTCAACTACCGAAATGGCCTGTTGATTTTTTATTTAATGGCTTATCCCTGCTTCAGCTATAAATCTCTACAGAAAGAATCAAGTTAAAAATTGTCTTGAGCTTAGTGATATGCCCTAAACAGACACTACAGACAACACACATGTTGTCACAACAGATCTTTGTATTTAGGTCAATTATTAACTGAGTGATGTACATGATGTCCTTACTGTTCTTCCAGTTCTTAGTGGATTCTACATAATTATTTTTTTTAAATGTATGCATTTTATATTTATTACCTCATCCTATGTGAAATCACCTCCACACTTATTCCCATATTCATTCAACCGGGATTGGTGGCAGCCGGTCAGGACTTTATCCGGAGTCCAGTGGTCTGGGGTTTTCTGAGGATTCCATGTTAATAACAAGTATAAAAGAGCCCCGATGGCCCTTCCCTCCAGCCCATGGTGGACCCTTCCCCTCTCACAGGGCCTGGTGAACCTGAGCAGTTGGGCTAGTTCTTCTCCACAGCCACCGAGCCCTTAAGGACATGTACATCTCTTTGGTCCAGGTTCTCAGTTCAGGCTTCTGGTCCTTGTCTTCACACCACTGGGGCTCAGAGGCTTTGCATTTAACTACAATTCTTAAGGACCTAGTGAGAGAGACCAAGAGAGCCATTACCTGTGGATGTGTGAGCCTGAAAGGTGACAGATTAATGCCACTTGGTGACATCCAGGAGAGAGGAAAAATTGTTTCATTGTTTTAAAGTGAGAGTCTCCAAGAATCATAAGGCTCATTTACTCAATCGTTTTGCTTGTGTACCTGACCAGTATGTGACCATAATCATCACCACAATTAGATGGAAAATTCAACTGTTTGACAGAGAATTGAAAAGTGCAAAATGAAAACAACCCAAAACTGAGTACAAAGCGGCATCACTCACACACAAAACAGCAGGACCCTCTTCACTGTGCAGACACGCATGTCAGGTTCCGCTCAGCTGTACGTAACAGGCAGGATTGTGGTGGTCCCTCCTACCCATGTAGCAAGATGTCAACGTTCAGCTGAGGCCACCACACATCACGTCCAGCTCTTAGCACTGGTGCTGAACAGCTCTCTGTGGTTTCTGAGCTGTACAAAGGGGGTGGTGCTACCTCAGAAGCATGGGAGGGTGAACACCCCTTTTCTCACAGATCACTCACTGAGACATTTGCCATCAGCCAGATGAGTTTCAAAGCGAGTCAATAGTACGTTTCCACTTTGTCCTGCTGGTGCTGAAGGTAATTTGTGCTGGATTTTAAGTGAACACTAGGTTGCTTCCTTGCCTTAGTCACCATCAACCACCATCAATGGTGATGTGTTTGCTTGAATTCCCCTTGGTGGATGGGCTCGAGACCATTTCTTTAGCTGGGATTCAGCTCCATTCCAGGCAGGGACATGCAAAACAGGAATAAAACACCACAGTCCACACCACAGCCCTGTTCGTACTGCTGCAGTATACACAGGTGGGCTTCACCCTGCTTGTCATGGAGACATGGTGTCTTCCAGAAACCAGTAAGAGAAACAGCCTAGCTGGGAGGCTCAGGCTACCCTTTATCCAGGCACCCAAGCCAAGTGGTGAAAGATGGCAGTGCAAAACCCTACTCCACAGCTTCATGACAAAATTTGCAGACTCACTTCATTGATTTAAACAACTACAAAGAGAGGTGTCTTCCTGAGCAGGCTGTCAGTAGGATGCACTTCTGAACAAGGTGCTCAGGAGGTAGACGCCTGTTTAAACCAGCAAGATGGCTGCGTGCGTATTTGTTGGGGAACAGGCACCCCTCTTCTGCAGACATGGCGGAGATGCTGCAAAGCCATTGGCCGGGACTGGCAGAGACAGAAGAGAGCCAAAGCTTTTGAAAAAGCAAAGCAAAATGCCTTTCCTCCTTTTTTTGTCCCACTAATTACTTCTACAATTACCAATATTATCCCCATGTTCTCACTTGGACTTTATTCCTTTCAGGCCACTCATCTGATGGTAAATAACTACGACTGCTCAAGAAACAAAAGTTGTGGCCTCAGAGGCACAGCCATGAAATGAGGTAAATATGTTGGAAAAGGGAAACTGTGGGCAGTTATGGAATAATTTTGCCCGGGACAATGTTCTTTGTGCTCAGGACAGCTATGCTGAAGCATGCACTTGACTTAACGCATGTGACCTCCATGCTTTTGCATTGAGCTTTCCTTACCCAGGCTGCTTCAGTCATGCAGCCTCAGCCAAGTTTTTCTTCCTACAGAAAGTCATGTGCTCTTTTTTTTTTACTCAACTTTTCTCTGATTTCACTACCGTAGCTTGAATTATCAGGTGATGTCATGGAGATCTTAATTCCCAAAGAAGTGCCAACCATCCAGAAATTCTTTCTTCTAGGAGATGCTAAGCTTTGAAAAATGATTTCATTAATAAATTCCTCCTAGTGTTGCATTTGTTTGAGTATAACACATCTCCTCTGTAAAACATAGTCTTAGCTTCAGCATTTAACAAAATTTTCACCCTTGAAAAATTATTTCTGTCTCTAATGTGCTCAGCTACTTTTGGATTTCTGCTAATCAATCTTTTTTCCAGCTGTATCATACTCGCTTGTGACTTAATATCAGTTAAATCAGAACTGAGGCTTTTCTAGGCTACAAAATGGATAGAAGCACCATTTGAACAGTCTAAACCAGAAGATATTAGGACTAAAAAAATATACAGAAAAATAAAATGTGCATATATTTTCATAATAAGCAGCATGTTTAATATATCCATCAGGTACCCTTAGAGGAAAAAAGGATAAATCAGGGCCCTGTGCCTCCACATCCGCAGCAGGGAGTGGGCGGATGCTGGTTTACAAGTCCCAGCATAAGGACATTGGTGATCTGGTACTCTGAGATCACTCATCACCTGGCAAGGACTTTATCCGGAGTGGTGATACAGCATCACCCTGGGGATTCACCTCCATCCTCCTGGCCCATACAGCCACCGAGCATTTGCTGCTGGTGGCCTCACATACTCAGCACCCTCCAACCAACTATGGAGAGCCCAAATGCCAGCCTTGGACTCCAAGTGCATATCAGCACCTTGCCAACACAGCACAGCCCGCACAGCTCCCCTGCTGCTGCTGCTAGGGGCCTTGAAACTATGCTGAAGCTGAAAAGGCCGTTTTGAATCCCAGCAGACCTTTGAGAGATGATGCTTCCTAACCATGCATGGAGCAGTTGAACACTTCACCGTATCAGGCTTCAGAGCTTGATTTTCACCTCTGGTGAAACTTTAAGCTAAATGAAACTACGGTAGACAGTCCCTTTCCTCTTCTCAGGGATGCCTAAGTCACCAGGAAGGGAAAAATAATCAATTCTTATCTATGTTGTTCTAGAAACATTGTCTGTGCCCGTATACTTTGCGTAGGAACTCATATATACAGAGGCATATGCTGCATTTTCTAGTTCTGTGATTCAAGTACTTCTTTAGCAAAAGAAAGGAGCCAAAATTGTTCCTGAGGTCAAATGGCTCTTGGGAGAAGCTGCTCACTTTCAAACTTTCAAACTGTCTGCAGTTTAAAATATGGATTAAGCAGCACCCTTACATGGTAGGACATCCATTCCCTCTCCTTCAACTTAACAAGAAGTTTGGCTGCTAGAAGATACTATTTGCAAACTGGGATCCATCTTCTCCAACTGGAAAATGACACTGAGCCTCTATCAATCTCCTGAACATGTATGTTGTTAGATCTGTGGCTTAACCCTTACAGGATACAGAAGTGGTCCCAGACAAACTGTTGTGCATGCTCCATATCCAAACCTCATTGCCTCTTCTCCAGCATGTGTCTAACAGCTGCTACATGGGACAGAGCATTGCTACCAGGAAGGACTTTTTGCTCATCTTTGGTGTCACCAAGGACCAGGCTCTGAAATGCCTGCATCCTCTGAGCATTGCAAGACTGAAGACAGCTGTCATCCAGCACAGCTGTTGCTCCCACTGAAGTGTATGCCTACTGTCGTGGTTTCTGTAAGAATTAAGCATTTCTCCTCATGCCTTGACCTGGATTGAATACGAACTGGTCACTGCATTGGGCTGTGGAGAAATGAAGTTGGTCCCAACACAAAGGAAATGCAATAGGACATTTGGTTAAGGCTGACATTGCACTTTGCAAACTCTGCTCCCGCGGATTTTGAGAGGGTGCCCAGCACCTTACAGGTCCATGCTGAGGAGAAGCCAATGCTCTCCGTGCAACCATCCATGCCAACCAAAGCAGAGATGAAACACGTGCTTCTTACAAACAGGTTTATTTGCATTTGTCTGGAGCACAGATTTTAGATACAGATTTCTTCTGCACAACAGTACAATAGCCAGTGCAAAATATGCTTTTTTTTTCTTTTATTCATGTACAAAAACCCCCAAAAACCAACAAATGAAAAGACAAAGAGTGTGGCAGTATTCACTCACAACTGGTATGCCTCAGCCTCCAATCGACCCACCTCCGCTCACCCTCACCCATCACACCGACTCTACGGTCGGCATCGCCTGTCTCGAACGGCTGCATTGTCAGTGAAGAGAGGTAACTTCCCCAGCCCCTTGAAAGATAGACACTCACTCCCAGCAAAATGGGACAACAGCAGGCTGCTTAAAAACACACCAGCTGCTCACCAATGCATCCCCCCATAGCAAGCAGAAGAAAGTTGAGAAAATGGCAAAAGAAAGCTACAAATTGGAAATGCGCAAAAACACAGGCACCAGCTTAAGCCATTTTTTTTTTTAAACAGAGGCAAAGATGTTAAGATACACCTCCACTGTACAATCTGCCTTCTCATATACACCCACAGCAGTGATGACCAAGGCCAAACAAACACTCCCCACTTTGAGTACCCCACGCTGTCAAACAGATTATAATCTCAAGAAGATATTTCTATTAGTAGCATAAAGTTAAACCACTTCATATCTGGAGGAGAGAGAGAAGCTACAGCCTGAATACAAGCGTTTCTTTGAAAACAGAAAAAAAACCAACCCAGAAACGAACGAATAAACCTGTCTCAGTCATCCACCAAATGATTGTTAGAATTACAGCCAATGCTTAAGCAATACAAATATTGAGCTAGGAAAGTCATTGCATGGTTGTTCTGCTTAGGGAGTAGGTCTTACTAGTTTACAAAGCACTGGGCAAACTATTTCTCTTTTACTCTAATTTTCAGAAGCTGCAATACAGAACTGCAGTGTTAGTGCAAGAATATGCTCGTCTTTACCAAGGCCTGGGATTTATATTGCAGAAATTCATCACATTTACATCACTCCAAGTGTGCCATGCCCAAATCACCTAGAGTCTATGGGCTTTTACATTTCTACCCAAGGAACGGCTGGGTTTCAAAGCTTGATCAAACAGAGTCTTCTACATTGAACTGCAATCAAACAAAGCAGAGTACCAGTTAAAGCCAAAGAACACAAGTACTCAGCACATATATGTGTTGATACAGTACAGTATGTATGTGATATATATATATGCATAAATATGTATATGTTACATTATAAGGAGAGTGCTATTCGGGACTTCTCAACTGCAAGAACCCTTTTACCACCTCCAAGTCTTGAAACTTCAGCCCATTAAATTTTACACAAAGACAATGAGAACTCCAGTATTTTCCAGATTGAATCATTATTTCTGTTTTAGCCAATTAACCACGCAGGGACAGCTGAAAGAATGGGAGCTTTAATTTTAATAACAACAGTTCTGCTACCTCAGGCAGATGGCACAAATTTCTGTCACCAAATCCTCTGCCCCTTCCCTGCCCTGAAGTTGTGTATCATGGGCACTTCAGTGAGTTCTCAGACCATCACCACAGTCATACTAACCAACCTATATCAATTTACTCAGTTGTCAGAAAAAAATGCCACTATTTATGAAGTAACTTCAAACAGCCAGTATGGATCTGATGAGAACACAGGTTTCTACTTAGTGGTACTGGCTGGAGTCATATTGTTTTTAATCATGTTCAGTTCTGCATTTTCATCCCCAGCAAGCCCATTTGTACTCATAGTGGCTGTCACCATACATAAAACCTAAAAGCTGGACAGTTTGGGATACCATACTATTCATTGTAATCCTAAAACCCAGAACTTACAAAGGTCTGCTATACAAATTTCACATATAGAGCTGAAAAAAAAGTCTCATGTGAACCACTTTGAGAAGGAGGTTTCACTTGTTACTCTTAAAAAAAGAAATTGGAGGGGGGGAAAAAGGCAAGAATAAATGTAACAGGCACTTAAAAACAATGTAAATACAAAACCCTTCTGTATATTTAGATGAGGGGGAGCTACTCATATCCCTTGCATTTAGCCAATCTAGAATTTAGACATCTAGCCCAGACTAACCATTTGTGCTTTCTCCAGTCCTGAGGAGACAAACACTTCCTTCTGGAGGCTGTTACATCCTCAAATAGGGCAAATTAGTCTCTCCAGGGAGACCACAGGGAGAGTCGAGGCAGTCACCTACATCACCTCCAGTTAAGACAGGTGTGATAAAATAAGCCAACTCAGCTGCTGGTACGCAGGAGCACCTTGGTCTCATCTACTCACAAAAACAGCTGGAATTTAGTCCCTGGTTTGGAAGGCAGCTGTAACTGTGTGGCCACAAACTGAATGTCTCACTGCTCAGGGCCGGAGGCTTCCCAGCTGCCCCCACCATGCACATGGCAGCACAGAGTAGGCTGCAATGCCATGGAAGTGGCACAGACACCAAGGCACAGTCAAACTTGACACAGCATCACCTCAGAAAGATGGCATTGACCATCCTCCACAAAGGCATTTCTTCCCCCAAAACTCCCCAGGGTCCAACCTCCCATCACTGTCAGGAGGTAACTTACAATCTCCTCACCTACACAGCCTGATCCTCAACCAAGAAGCCTCAGGCTTCAGGGGGAGGAATCACTGTGTCTCAAAGCGTAGACATCGTTTTTGGAGAAACACTACAATTCATGGAGCATCCAGGACAGCCAGTTGAGTAAGATCATGCCTAAGTAGGCACTGTTACTCCATTACTTGTGTTGGCTGAAGGTGTTCCCATTGTAACGTGATTTTTTTACTCTAGTATTATTTTTGGTGTAAAAAAAAAAAAATAAGATACGTGGGGATAGGTGGGGGGTTTTTGGCACAAAACAATGCTTTTAATAAAAAAAAAAAGATTGCTTTTCTCAATATTTTGCTTTTTAACTTGAAACGCACCATTTTTGTCAGAAAAATATTGGTCCATGTCTGCCTGAATTCCTCTGGTGTCAGCTGGGAGCTGTAATTTATGGGCTCCATGTCTCAATCTTTCCCAGAATGCTGGGCTCCTGGGCACCCCTCCAGCCTTCATGACGCATTCCCCCTTTGACTAGCCCATGGTAAAAGCATCATGGGATCTGTACCCCAGCCAAAGAGCTCAGCCCCAAGGGAGAGATGGCGCACAACGCACTTGAATGGTAATTTCTGAGGTCTGCAACAGTAGCTCAAACTGATGCTGCTTTAAGGGCCAAATGGATTTAATTAAATGTTTCCAATTCAAAAGGCTAGAACACTTTATTCAGAATTTTCCAGCTGACAATTTCTCATTTTTTGAAAAATTTCCATTCCAGGAAAATTTTTGGTATTTCAGCTTTCCATCTCAACCCAAGACGAAATTAAATGTTCAAGTGTCAGAATTTGATGCTATATGGACATTCGGTTTGGAAAACAGCCTTATTAATTAGCTGCAAAGTTAAATTGCTCCATCCATGCAAGAAGGGTGTGATCCAGTTTGACTTTGACATCAATAGAATCCACTTTTTCAGTTTAGTGGAGCCTGTATGGGATCCCAAAAGACCAAGGGAGGGTGGAGTTGACCATAGTTGCAAATATTGGAAACAGGAGTCAAGAGTGAAATAGAAGGAATATAAGAAGTGGCAACTAAGATGACCCCATTACCTGAACTCAATCAAAACTCAGTTTAGTTACCTCAGTGTGTAACAGGAGGAAATTCACTAAGATTATAAAACCTAATTCTCAGTTACAGTAAAGACAGTTAATCAATGCTTTGTAGAGTAGAATAAATCCATAGTATGAATTTTTTAGGAGCTCTATAACACTCAATGTTCAAAACATTTCCTCAGAAAACCTTCATATACTCCATTAAAGGAGACTACTCTAAAGCTAAAGATGTCATATGGTACTGAACTACTTGTCTCAGGTTGTCTGTCCTCCCTTGAACCCTATAAAATCATTCTGTTGGATGGGTATTACAGAAGCTCTATCAGGAGAGACCAAGGTCTCTGGACTCTGAGCACATCTACAAGTGGAAAGCACCTAAATGCAGGCTTCCAGGGTCAACACTCAGGATGAGGACAGGGCACCAAATCCATCCTCCACATTGCCCAATCTGTTTCTGGATTTAGCCCCAAGCCTTCCACCTCAAAGAGTAAAAGAGGAGCCTCAGGGAGCCTACGTCCATCAGCAACAGGGTGTGTGTTGAAAGCAGGAGAGTACTCAGAACAGTAGATAAATCAATTCACCCAACTAGGAGAGGTCTAGGGAATTGGTTTTTGTTTATCTTTCATTTCCCTTTAGTACAAGGCAGATATTTCTAAGTAATAACAGAAACCTTGAGAATGTTTAAGGCTGAAAAGGAAGGGAGAAAGAAACACGTACAAGCTTTGAGAATGTTCTCAACTTCAGCTTCAAAAAAGAAACCCAACTAAAACCAAAACCACACACCACGAGAAATGTATATCTGTAAAAGCAAGTTTCTTCCTTAAGCTGTTGGTAATTCATCGTTCAAAGGAGCGTTTTATCCAGAAGGTTCTTCATGTTTCCAGTCTAAGTTGTACCAATCTCAGTGAGGCACTATATTTTAGGCTGTTAAAGTCTTTCTGTGCAGCATGGTCATTTTAAAATGATGTGGTAGCCATCATTGCTTTCAGCTGTAACAAAAATACAAAGCATTTTTTTCATTGCTCTTAGAAAACAGCACAGATACAGAACTCCAAATTTTCTTCTTAGGTAGTTTGCAACAGTTTGTACTCCTGTTCTACAACCTGGTCATGAAAATCAATGTTGAACATCTAGGTCAAAGCATTTACATAAAAAAATACAACACACTAACTCATCTTTTATCATTTTACTAGAAGGTTTTCTGCTCATTTATGTCAGTGTTATCAATGGATTTACGAAAGTTTTATTACAGTGTACCTGAGAGGAAAGCATAGATCAATCAGTCCATGATAGCGTAAGTTGATGCAACACCTTGACTTACACTAAATGAGAATAGTTATCTTTTCAGGATAACAGCACCGAGTCTGTGATAACGTTCAGTGCAATTGAAAGGTGAAATTATCTTTAGAACTACATGTAATAGTGGCAGCAATACATACCTTTTAATGTGCTGATAACAAAACAAGATTCATCTTGGAAGTTTTGCACCATCTGTAGAGCAGAGGGAAAAAAAGACAACACACAATATTTTTAGCAATTTTATTCAAATTTCTTTCAGTGCCTATATAGACTTTAGAGGAGTGTCAACAACATTTGGTGTCTAGTCTTACACAGTCCTGAGTAACCCTGCCCATAACGTTATTAAAGTACACAACTGATTACTTAAGGCTCTTGCAAGCTGCTAATGGTCTTAAGAGAAGCTTATACTAAAATGCTTGCCTGGTACTGATCTGGCTTGTTCAGCATTTTACCATCCCCTTTGCAGCTCCTGATCCTGCAGGTTGTGACACCACTCCAGGTAGTCTATTAAAGATCATGCTCTTAATCGCCTTCAGTGAAGCTACACTAGTTTAAACTGGATGAAGACAGTTCTTTTCCTAAAATCTAACAATGGTGACTCACATCCAGTTGAACCATGAAGCTCAGCTGAGCTTACACTGACATCTGGGATAATATCTAGAGGCGGTTAGCCTTGAGAAACAGACTCCTTGCTGAATGAAGGAATACTGTTGAATAAAGTCATCTCAGCATCATTATTTTGACCAGACATTGGTACAGATGCTGTGCTTGCAGGAATCATTTACCTGTTTGCATTTTGTTGAGGCAAAGGAATCTTAATGAAACTGCCGTGAGAGGCAAGGCAGATCATGGGACACAAGATCAGTATCTAAAGCTCTTTGAGTTATTCATGCAAAACAACTAGATTTTCAGAACACATGTAGCTTCTATTGAGTCCCTAACTAGAGAGGTGAGTTAAGAGATTACGCTGACTTCGGATCCAATCTGCAATGATCATTTAAGTTTCATGCTTAGTCAGTATTTCCTCCCATCTTAGTAGCTGTATGGAACAAGACGAGGTGAATTACCTTCAGGAGGTGTCTCATACAGTTGGACACTTCATACAGTTGTAACTTCAGAGGGGAGTTGACCAGAACCAATCTGATCAGCTCAAAAAAATCTAGTTTTAAGCAAAAACCTTCTCCTAGCTATTGAACATCATTCAAGTAGAGCACTTTCCAGCTATAAGTTCTCACAGCAAATATCCTTTTCAGCTTAGAGTAATCTCTCTATTCTCTTTTGGGTTTAACATCCACCCCTTGAACCCACAAATCAAATTTCACTGGCTAGTCTGTGTGTCTGTGCCTAATGATGCATGAAGTACATTCATAGAGTGCCTCACTCTTGCCACTGTAGAACTAGAACAAGAAAAAAGATTTTAAAAAGTAATAGACATTGTTAATAATTGACTTAAATGAATACTTAAAGCCTTATACTCAAGCTGGTTCAGGCAATTCTCCTACCTAGAGTTGCCTCCAAGCACTTTACATCCATAAAGCATCAAGGTTTCAGATTTAATCAGGCTGAAATAGCAAGGAGACTTCAGGAATAAGCATTACAGCCCTCAATTTAGGCTCCAGTTGAGACCTATGCTCTGCTTCATTTGTTTTAACAATGTTTCTTATAAATGAAGCTCCTTAAGTGATTCTGGTGCATGAATGAATAAGTAATTTAGTGGGGGGAAAAGAGGAAGAAGGGCAACTCAGTATTAACCTGCAAGTTAATGGAATGGGCTTTAATTAGGCCCCCATATAATGGGACACAAACAGCTAGCAGAGGTCCATGAAATCATAGCTTGCACTTACACAGCACTGACTCTGACCCAGTGGTTGTAATCACTGACCAAGATGTGAGACTAAATGCCCTAAAAATTTTTAAACATGCCTTCTTCAGGAAACTTTGCTATTCAATTTTTAAAGTTCTTACTGCAAACAAATTCTGAAACAAGGAATAAGCAGCCAACATGAAAAGGAAATTATACCTATTATAAAAAATACCTATTTTGTTGTGTTTTGGTTTGTTTGCAAAAAAAACCACCCCTCTTTTACAAAGCAGAAAACTTAAGACCACACTAAAATCAATGGTATGCATAAACGATTTGCTTTCAGTATTTGCTTTAACTTGTTGGGATTAGTAACATTCTTGCAAAGCTTCCTTGAAGATTCATTCCATAATTTAAAAGGTCATTCTAAACTTGAAAACGTCAGACATCTGTTACAGCTCTGACAGGGTTTGCATTAACCACTCACCTCATTGCTCACTAATACATGGATCCCTGTGGGTCCCTGCCGATAGATTCGATTTATCTGCTGCGGAGAAATGCTGTACAAGTTTGCAATCTTCTCAATTAATTCCAGTGTGGTCAATTCTTCCAAGAAGATTGCATGATATACTGCAATAGGTTGAAAGTAATTACAGAATTACAGAGTAACTAGAGAATAGCAAGTACAGATAACACCAAGATGCTCAATATCACCAATCAAATTATTTTAAGATCAAGGTTAAAATCTTGAGAGTAGATATACAAAGCTTTACCTTTAAAGCAAGATATACCTTTAATGCAGCTCTCAAATATCCAGCTTGATGATTTGTAGAAAAATACCTAGTATTTGGATGCAGTGGGCAAATAAAGCACATATCACTTTTGCCCAGAGTAAAACACAGGGACTAATGACAACATGAATTATGGGGCACTTAAAAAACCCCTCTCATACAGATGTTAGTATTTTTTGGATAATCTATTTTTACTAATTTTGACACTTGAAAGTAGATCGAATTAAATACTAAAATACATTATATGATGTTACACAAAGTAATATTTTATTAGACATTATCCCTGATCCCATAGGCACACGCTAAAGACTACAATGTATCAAACAGCCCTAGATAACAGTATTATTTTTTAAATCCAATCCAAATGATAGAACCAACCAGGTAGGAAAGTTGTGCTACGTGCTAGAACTAAGGACAATCTCTATTCTCTTTTGGTCATACATCATGTCACAAGGGATTGTTAACAGCAGTGAGTCCCCAAAAGCTTCAAACTTTCAAGAATTAGAACCTGACTTTAAGACATACTCACCTTCCACTTCCCAGAATATTTTAAAACAAGCCATAATCTAAAGCAAACTGTGGATGGGAAGGTAATTTTTAATGCTACAGTCCCTATTAAGAACTGAATAGAGACTTTTCTGTGGCATTCTGCAGATAGCTTGTAAGTTATCCCCAGGCAGATGGTGCAAGTTGGAGCCTGTAACCCTGAAACTAACCTAAGTGTCAGAACTGGGATAAACCTGACATCTTTAAACACCAAGCTGTACCATGCAGGAGCTCAGGCAGAAAGTGTCATTCTCACCAGGTAACTGTTTCACAGAGTTCATACATAAAAACTTACCACAAAGACTGCCATCTCCATTTTCTCGTTTTTGGTGGAGATGGGACCTGTTTTGCTCCGGTTCTTGACAGACATAAATTGTCATCTTGGGCCTTACATTTCTATGGATTATTAAAAAACAGTTGTGAGTTATTTAATAGATCTAAAACTGTTCCAGAGTGCTATCAAACATTGAGAGATGGAGTCATTCAGGCTGTGCATAAATAACCAACAAAGGGATAGTTTTGATGCTGGTGACTGGATGTCTTCGGAGGTCTAGTAAGAGCCCCCTGGGAGGTGGTGGTACAGTGCAGAGCACCTTCATCTCTTTGGGACCAGATAAGAATAAAAAGTTTATAGCACTTGCCAAGCAGTTAATCATATCTGCCTTTACTGTTTTGAATCCTGCCCAGCTATAGAATTTATGATGTTATTGTAATAAAAGTAAGTTTAAGAGTCATCTGAGGCTCCAGAGGTTGCTTGGTTTGCTTGTTGTTTTGTTACCAGTGATGGAGATGCAACAGAGGGTATTGTAGGCTGTGTTTCATATGAAGTGGACAGAAGCTATGAGCTGGTAGCAAATAAACCACTGGAGATCCACATTATGCTGCTTCATTTTTAACTCAGGTGCGAGTCTGGCAACATTTCTGAGCTGCACTTGTATTTGAATAATATTGCAATCTCCAGCCTTTGCGATGAGCTCTCTGAAGTGTTAAAAGGAGGTCTAAAGGCTAGAGCTCCAAGATTAACTTCTAGTTAACACTGAAACTATCAAGAGATGCTGCCACAACAAAAAAAAATAGGAAGGAAGTAGTACAAACCTTCCTTTGATTGCATTAAAGAGCCGAATTCCATCAGCAGGCCCACAGATTTGAACAAAATCTTCTTTTGACATCTTCAGTAAGTCAGCACCTACATATTTCAAATTGATTTTTTTTCAGAAGTTAAGCAAATCTTAGCTTCCAAATTGCATGTATGGGCAGCAGGAAAGGGCAGGGGGAGAGGATCCACAAAGCTAAATCAGACAGATTTGCCTAGAGAAATTGCAAATTCAGAGATGTGTTACCAGCAAATAAATCACTGTGAAGCAGAGAGCTAGAAGCTGCCAAAAGAGCAGTACTGCACTGGACGATATTCTAGCCAACTCAGAGACAAGCTAGATATTTAACACTGGCCATTAAATGGCCCAATTTTCTCTAATGCTCTAAAGTTCTGCCATGTTCACCAGGTTATTTAATCGTGTTGCAAGTCAGAGAGAGGCTCCTCCAGCTTTCACCATCTTTAACAGTTCCCACTTCCACCATCTCACTGCTCTGTACAACTACCTAATGGGAGGGCACAGTGAAGAGGGAGCCAGACTCTTCTCAAAGGTGCACAGGGACACGATGAGAGGCAGCAGATAGAAGAAACAGCGATTAAGTATAAGGAAAAACTTTTCCACTGTGAGACCACTCAAGTATTTGAAGAGGTTGCTTAGACAGACTGGAATTTCCCACCTGGGAGATACTCAAACACAACTGCATAAGGCCTGGACTTGCCTCAAGCAGAGGTATTGCACCTAATGAGCTCAAGAAGTCTGCTTCATCTTAACTTATTCTCTTCCATCTTTCTTATTCTATATTTCTATGAACTGTTTTGGCAAATGCTAACTGATCTAAGAACAAAAGAACCACCACACTGGATCAGACCAGTAATCCCATCAACAGTGGCCAGCAGCAGATGCTATTGATAGGAAGCATGAGCTGCACTTACAAGAAAGAATAAACACGAAATAATTTGACTGTATAAACTCACCCGAAAAACTTGAGAAGAGTCTACAGAATGGAGAGAACCTATTACGATGAAGCCACTGCTGGGCATCTTGAATAGAAGCAGAAGGAAGGAGATGCTACATTGCAAAAAGAATAAGAAGGTCTTGAAATGAACTGTTCACCAGTGTCCTAAAAAAAGAAAAGCACCACATTAACATGATCTCAAGTACTTACATCATTGCTGGGAGGCAGGAGCTCCACTTGGTGGGTTGGAGAACTGTTGCTAAAAAAAATTATACAAAGTTGGAAAAGAAAAAAACCATTATTTTAAATTTTATATTGCAGTGTCCATCCTCTTTCCCCTCCTCCATTTGACTCAAGTGTCACAAGTTACATACCAGTTTTTTTTCTCTATCAGATTTTTAAAAAGGTGCCCAAAATCTGGACCAAGAAAAAAAATATCTACTTGAGCCTTTTGTTGGTCAGTTGAGGTCCTACTCAACACAGAGAAAAACTCAGTTTACTGACCTCATTCAAGCTTTTCCATACAGGTGACTCACTAATGTGACACCATCTAAGCAAGGAATTTGAGACTTAGTATGGCTGAACTCAGAATTGCTACGAGCCAGAAATCCACTAGCTAAATCCACAGTCTGATAATGATTCTTCACAAGAACTGAATGAAGGACATTATAATTCAACCCTGATGTCATCTTAAACACAGTAAATTGCAATTTAACTATATTTCAAGAAAACACATTTCTACTAAACCCTCCTGAGAAACAGACAGGTCTTCAACACGTCATGGATTTTCTCAAAGAGTTAACAATCTACCACTGGAAGAAAATGCTCAACGGATCTCTCTAGTAACACCAATTTTTGCCATTTCAGTGTCTGCCCTTATTTATAGGTTGAGGTCACTCATTGAAAATTTATGATACAACATTGATTAATTAATCATCCGTGTGGGAAGGCAACAAGGATGCAGAGTCCTAGAGGAGGAAAAGAAAGGCCTACACCAATTTTCTAGGGGAAAGTATGTTGCAGGGAAGACTCAGATGTACCAAGGGATCCTGCTGTATATTTCCATCATCAGCTATCATCTTGGGTGTTTCAGGACCACTAAAACTGTTTCTTTATGACAGCTATGTTAATGAATTAAACATGCTTTTTGTCACTCCTCATTCTGGAATGGCTTCTCAAAACCCAGGCTGTTTTGCCACAGATGGGTTTTCTTTACATCCCATTCAACTGGGAATTCAGCACTTCAAAGACAGCAAGGAATGAAGAAATACCAGACCTGAAGAGGTGCTGAAGGCTGAAAGCCTGGTCAGAAAATAAGGGAATTACTGGTGCAGGGCACGGGTATGGTCTCTGACCCTCATAGAAGAGTATAAGGGAAAATTCATAGCAGGAATTGCCCTTGTGGTCTTCTGATGCTCACGTCCGAGGCACCACATAAACAGTGGACGTACAAACATAGTCTGCACTACAGGAAGTTCCTGCATGGAAGATCTTAAAAGGCTTTGTGGAAAATATTTTCCTCTTTCTAGGGAGGGTGGTCCTTGACCTTTTCTTCCAGGGTATGAAACGCATGGACACACAAAACACATGCGCACAAAGGCTACCATATCAACAGGAAAGATAAAGCATTTATTTGTTACATACCCATCTCCAAGGTTGAAGCTGTTAGGAGAACTGTTGTAGCTTGGAGACGGAGCATTATTCATTTGATAAGGCACATCTGGCCAGGGAGAGCACTGTTGGAAGAAAGGCAGCGGGGATACTTTCATAAGGATGGAAATAAAGGATTTGATTCTCCTCTCATACCACATTCATGCTGTTGCCATGCCACTAACTTCAGCACATCACTCCTGCTGGGAGGAGGAGACAGGCCATGGATTTTCTACGCTGCTCTCCAAGTGGGCTGTCAGGGGGCCAGATTGATTCCAGTTGTGCATTCCACATTTCTCCCATTTCACAAAGCCTGTCCCCAAATAACACTGGGCCAAAGTGTGCACAGCTGTAAGTCAGAGCAACGCCAGTAAGTCAACTCAGTCTGAAGGCAGCAACGATACAGAAATACCCCTGGTCTCAATCATAAATCTCTAATTAAATCCAGGCAAGAGTGACAAATATGCTCCAGTGGCATTGCTTCAGGTTTATACCAGTGAAAGAGCAGAATTTTAACCAGCTTGCTAAAACTTCTAGCTATTAGTCCAAAAGCTCGTGTTATAAACGGGTGTTACATGGAGAAAATTTGAGATAGAAAGACAGACACAAAGCTACTAAAAATCTTGACAGATACCGGTCAAACTCCATATTCCATTACAGTAGCGTAAAACCAGAGCAACCCAGCTAGAACTGGTGATTCTGTTCTGGATTTAAACCACTGCAATCAGTAGGAGAAATCTAGCCCTGTGGAAGCCCCCACCATCAAGAGCTCAAGAATATGTTCTGTCATATCCTTGTTTAGCATGATAAAAAAAAGACAAGTGTAGCTTTGGAGTTCTATCATCTCCACAAATACTAGCAAATATTTTACCATCTCCACAAGCACTAGCAAATATTTAACTCTTTGACAACCCGTATTTCCCCACGCAATATGTCAAAGTGCATCAGAGCTCATAGGGAGAATCTGGGATCTGCCAACTCAGTAGAATTAGGTCTGTGTACACAAGAGCCTCGTTAACCACCACCACGTTGAATTAGAAAACATGCTGGTCACTCCTGGCAACGTGAGGAAAACTGAGTGGGAGGGACTGGATCTCACAAACAGGAAGTTTATTTAAATCAAGAAAAAACCCTGATTTTCAGAAGTCCAGCAAGTAACTTCAAAAAAACCCAAGAACTAAATTAAATGACCAGATGTTCCCATGGGGAGACAAAACAGCACTTTGAAACCACTGTCTTGAGTCCTGCTGCTTAGTAATTCCACAATCTGGGGTAACCTTATATACACATCTTAGTAAGGGCAGGGAGGGGTAGAGGCACATACAGCTCCACACCAGATCCATCAGAATATAAGACATTCAAAGTATTCCTAGAGTACAAGACAGAATCTTCCTGTACATAATAGTAGCTTCACAGGCACATTCACAGAAAAACAGTTTAATAATTTAATCAGTCTATTCATCTGTTCCAATGCCCCATCCCCACCATAAGCTTTTACCAGACAGTTCTGAAGAAAACCTCTCATACAACTGGCATCTGAGTGCCATGACAAGTGCCTGGGAGCACAACACAAGAGAAAACATTTCTTTCAAAGCTAGGCTGTTAAGGGTTGGTTTATACCCTGAAACATAAGAAACTTGGGCATGTTTTATAAGCTTCAACAGTGAGAGACATTTTATAATTTCCACTTTGCTCTTAATTTCAATCAGATCTGTGCATATGTGTCTCCACAAGACTATCTCTTGGGCTCAGTTAGACTGCATTTTCTCTCAAATCTATCTCCTGGCATGCTGAATAGTATAACATGCCTAAAACACTTTACCTCTGTGAGAATAGTTGTCTCATAGGAAGGCTGATACTTCTCCTTCTCTTGGGTGGTCTTCTTCTCCATTTTTTCCCTGTCAGTCTTCTGTTTTCTGTCTGCTCCTTTAGGCTATAAGCACAAGCACAAGCTTTCCCTTATGCCAAGTATTACAAGTTTGGAGACAGGGGCCAAAAGATTTTTTTTCTAATCTATTCAAAAAAAGTCTCCTTAAGATTTATGGGGAACTCCACATATGGAACAAGATCAGATCTGCATTTTGGAGACAAGAAGTTAGTCAAGCAGCTCTACTGTTTCTGCAACATCCTCCATTAATGCCTATTGCAATTCCAAAATAGGCTGACCGCAGTCCTGAGATTTGATACCAACATTCTCAGACCATGAGCCCCATGAGCTACGCACCTCAACTGTCACCTTTCCAGGAACAGGAAAGACACTGCTCACAGAAGCAAAACTGGAGCAGCAGATGCTTTGACAAAACAGGCTCATGAAAAGCTTGTTATGTGACTACAAGTCTGCTGCATTCAGATTAGGAGCTTCAGAGATGCTTTATCTCTGAATTTTTCTCTCCTCCAGGTAGCACGGAGAGGAACTCTGCTGCAACATGCAAAGGGTATTTAAGATCTTCAAGATATACTCTCATTGTTAATGGAGGATCAAATCAAAGAGACTGGAAATTCCATAATGTCTTGATTGCTTAGAAGCACCAAAACACAGTGGATACCCTACATGTCTCAGTATTTGAAGGCACAATAGACCAGCATAAGTCTTGGTGCAGCACTTGGGTCACCTGAATTTAACTAGAATTGCTGTGTAGTTCAGTGTTTATGTCACTTTGTGTGCAAGAATTTAATTTAAGATCTTAAGCATACCCAGTTAAAGGCCTTTTCTTTTAGTCTACCATTTACAAAGCTCCTACACAATTTAAAAACTGTGCATGTCCTTGTGTCTTAATCTAGTTGATGACAAAGCCAAAACTACCTCATACCTTGAACACTTTGATCTGGCAACTTGCAGAATGCAAATGTTCTGTGTATTCACCATTTTCATTCTGCTTAAAGGTATCGATTTGCACCCGGAAGGGCACCCCTTTCTCTCCTCCATGTTTCCGTGGAGTAAATTCTGTGCTGATGCAATGTACCTGGCAAAACAAAAGCTGTGCTCATCTCTGGAGACAGTTGGAAGCTGTGCAAATCTGAATTTCAGATTTTGCCTGAGCATGAGGTTTTGGCTCCTCCCAAGAAATGTTTTCATTTCTGCTCCTCGGGACAAAACAATTAGAAGAACAAGCAGCTCAGAAAAAAAAACAGAGCATCATGAAAAACATCCTCTGACTTAAGTAAATCCCATGTATAGATTAGAAACAGACAGTTGGCATTTGGGACAAGAAACACTTATGAAAGAGGAAAGCAAGCAAAGCTAACAGGTTGTGAAGTTTCTTCCAGATAAATCCCATGCTTAGAAAGCAACATAATTTTTTTAAAGAAAATCTTAGCTGTAGCAGGTAGTATTCCAAAGCTAACAAGTAGCTAGCAAGTATCCTACAAATTAATTATACATGACTGTGACTAGAGTTTGTATATTATCATTAGCATCCTTCTCTCTTCAAGTCCTGGCTACCTTAACTCTCCAGGTCTTTATAAGATATCTTGCCATTGCACTTCCTGCAGGAATATAACTTTTCTCTTACCTGAATGAAAGCTGAGGCTCTCTTTGATGGATCCCACAGAAATTCAACAGTGTTCAGCTGGGTTGGGCTGGCCCTGGGATCCAAGATACCAACTGACAGCGGAATATCTGTAGAAGAAAACCCCTAAAATTTTAAAAATATTAAATTGAAGAAGAGAAGGTATTTCCATAAAATTACAAGATGCATATGAAAAGCCAAGCCATCAATGATATATCCTGTTTGGGACCTATAGTGCTAGATCTCCTTCCCACCCAAAAACACACAGGATTCCTAAGAGAGTAGGATATAAAAAACCTAAACACACATGCAACACTCCATCATTCAGCATCTCACTACCAAACTCTGCACAGGATCCACAATGAAATAGTCTTACCTATATCGAGGATGCGGTCCCCAGGCCGACTCCACCTCCATCCCTCAAGCTGCTGATGCTCTGTGTACTGCAGGCGTCGATCATGGAAAACTACACGAATTATGCTCTGTTAAGAAAAGATAGAAAGATTAACAACATGATCCAGAGGCCCTTCTCTTGAGATTACTTTGGTTTTCCGGCGCAGAAGCAAAAGCTGACCTGTTATGTTTCTCACTCCCATTCATGAGGAGAGTAGAGGGTCCACCTAAGAGACCCATCACCATGTTTTTCAAATTTCTAAGGAACCCCTGAGTGAGAGAGCAACACACTCTCCCCTTCACAGGGCACATCTACACACAACTCTGCACAGCTTTCTGGGATTTGGTCTGGAAGCACTATAGCAATGTCCACCTAATGTTAGGTGTCACATCATGTAAACATCACTATACTGCCTCCACACCCAAAATGGCTCACATGGGGGTAATATTTAATGCATCTGTACCATGCCCCAGCCCCAGTATATCCCACTCTGATTAGCAAGTGTGAAAGACAGCTCACCTGTCCCTGCACAGTGAAGCTGACATGTCCAGACACCTTGTCAGTGGGAATTAAACTTGATTCCAGCCATTAACAACCAGTCATTGGATTTGCCCCAGGGCAGTTAAACAAGTGTAGAATAGGAAACCTTCCATAACAGAAGAATTTTCTTCTCTGGTCTGCAGTGGTGCAGCCATGTCAATAACTGGAGAAAAAAGGCTGGAATAAGGGCAATCCCCAGGGTAGACACATCCAAAGTACTCCTAATATATCCTTTTGTATATTCAGAGTGCTACACTTGCATGAGTTAATGACCCCTTACATCCCAGTTTCTCAAGTCCATGCTCCTGCTAGTGACTTCCATATCAAATGGGTGAGCAATTTTTGCCAATGAACCTGAGAAACGCCCAAATCAAACCCTAGCTCCAAGAAGCAAGCAAGCCAAGTGGGAACGCCTGCAAACTTGGAATCCCAATCCACATGCTTCCTGAAATGGGCCAAAAGACAAATAAGGAGCTGCCTAAACTTGAACATTTGAAATCCAGATTGGAATCAAAATTTTGCAACTAGTCCCCACTTCTCAAAAGAAATCCTGAGGCTGTTCTGCCTCAGGAACTGGGGAGAGGAAGGCTTGAAGGTTGGATCCAGAACCAAGGTCCAGACCAAAGTTTTTGGATTTGAACTGTCTTAGGAGGTGGGAAACAAAAAAATCCCCAAACCCAAACAATTTAGTTCTGTATGTTCATAATTATGCCCATTGCCAAAGTAAACTGAAGCTATGCAGAATCTGCATGGCAGAAGGATGTAAACATGGGTGTCCTCCATTTGACACGTAACAACCCAGGCGTGCTGCTGGGGTTAGGAAGGGAGACAAGTCTGCCTCTCAGCAGTTTTGACCATGTTCACCTCTGAACTTTGAGATTCCCCTGAAACCAATATTCACAGTGAAATGACCACAAGCAGAATAAAGGTTCCCCTAAAGCCCTGTAAAGCCAAGCTGCATAGTCCCGTGAAACTAGCACTCAACAGCTCCATCAGCTCTGCTCCCATTAAAAACAATGGCAAAGTATTTTCCATTGTCTCAGTGTGAGCAAGGCCTGGCCCTTCATTAGAGGCTGTATGTAGTAGCAGGAAGAAAAGAAATCTATATTTCTCCTTACCTTTACATATTTTGTGTTTAAATCTTGAAACTCTCCCAATTTCCTATTCTCAAGTAGACGGATTTCATAAGACTGACCTAGAGTTTAAGGAAACATTTCCAAGGTGTTTAATATGTTGTAGCAATGAGAGAGTAATGCTGGCATTTATGTGGCTAATAAAGCATACGTTTGATCAGGGAAAGTTCATTTTTGGTAACATAATGCATTTGCACTGGTAATCGAGTAGGCACTAAAGCACAGCAGAAATCTGAGGGGAAGGTTTATCTTTTGGCAGCTACAAGCTCTCAGGTAGGGCATCGATCATACTCTGTCTCCCAGGGCTGCTACAGTTTTCTGGTCACTCTTCAGAAAGTCACCAAGGTGTTCGAGGCAGTTGTCGTGCCATGTCACACGGCTGTAACAGCACTGCCTTTTTTGTCCCTTTTGCTGAAGCAATGGTTGTGTGAAGAGCTGCTGGTACAACAGGTCTAGGCACTATTCTGCAGTGGATAGCAACTTGAGCAAAATCTTGCTTTCTTCAGAGACCAGTCAGACCTATAAGTTGTTTTGGTGAACCAGAAATACAAGATTTGTTCCATAAGGTCTTGAACATAAGGCCCAGGGCATAAATACTCCTGTTTCAGATGTACCTGTGGAAGCAGCAATGAGTATTACAGCATGGCAAGGACCAATACCAGGAAGGGAATTCATACCCCAGCACCCCACCACCACCAACCTCAGCATGAGGAATATGGTGAGGATGGTGGTGGCGGTGGCTAACTGGTATATGAAATAACATCTCCCTCCAAGGCTGAGAACAGACAAAGGAGACTGATACCTCAATACCCTACACACAAACGACTAAGACAGCACAACAGCTCATTGTATAGGACAACTCTTTACAACAAACCTACAGCTGGTACAGAGGCAGTACAGGTTCATTAGTATTAATGGAGCATATATACACCTCACAGCAATTTTTTTTTTGTTCATCTTGCTGTCCTCCCTTTTACTGAAAAATGTGCAGGGTATGACAAGGCAGGCACCAAGAAGGAAGCCAGTTTTGGTTTTCTGGCTCGACCAGTATCTCCGCAGAACTGAACCTGCAGAAAACTGCACAGAAGATATATCTCCCTCTAAGCACTTGCTACCAGCAGAGAAAAATTGCTGCATTTCTGGATCTGAACATAGAGGACTTATGACAGCAGATGCATCATAAGGGCACCATGTTTCAGGTGAATTATTTTTTGGGAATCTCAGCTCTTCTGGTTGCCTGCGAGAGTACAGACAATATCACTAGAGCACAGGGATAATTGTGTTTATTCAGCTGGCTGGTAGAAAAAAAAATAAAAGGGGAGAAAAGAGGCCGTGTTTAAGCCCCAGATGTTTGCACAACACTCCTACTGATGTCAATAGGAGTTCTGCAAACAGGAAATGACCCTTGAATCCAGAAAGTGCCTTGGGTCATCAGTAGAGGGTAGAATAAACCATATAAAGTACCAAATTAAGCACTGGAAACATGCAGAGATTTTAATCCATCTCTTCATGCATAAGTAAGCCAAAACAACAACAGTGACCTTCCTCTGAAGACTGCTGGACAACAAAAGTGGATTTTGTAAACTTCAGTCCTGAAATTGAAGTCATCTACACTTTAACTCAAGAGACTTTCTAACGTTCCCACTGATACAAGTTAATATTGTTCACTTGGCAGTTTTTACAGAGATGTGCATATCTCTCCACATAATCAATACTGTTGCATTAGCATAAAAAGATCAAGCTCAGGTTCACAAAGCTGGTTTTCTATCATAGAATCATTTAGGTTGTAAAAGACCCTTAAGATCATGAAGTCCAACCCTTGACCTAGCACTACCAACTCCACCACTAAACCATGTCTATTGTACCTGTGTCTATGTTGCACATGTGTATCTATGTTGTATGAAGTACTTCACTGCTCAACAGCTCAGTTCAGGAATTGATTTCACAAGCTATAGAGTGATACAGTTCATTGCCTCAAACACATTTACACAGTCAAGCATCTCCTGCATTTACAGTTCACTATCATGCAAATATGAGATTAATTAATCATTACAGAAAATTAATTTAGGATGTGAGACCATGAGCATGCAAGAGACAATAAAATACATCTATGACTGTATTCAGATGGTGTAACAGCGAGAGAGAAATTAAATGGCATGAGCTGTGCTACAGAAGAAGGCAATGGTAGATCTAGAAGTGCTGCCAGTAATTCAGCGAGTATCTCAGGAATGAGCAGGTTTTTGGGACACCTATGTGCACCAATATACTCCTACTCTTTGGTCAGCATGATTTGCTTATTTGCCCTCCCAATGAGGCAAAAGAAAATATTTGGCATAAAAACATCGGCCATGTTCCTTTCAAACTAGCATCGAGCACCCAAAAACTCTGCAGTGTGCGACGTCCAACCACTTGTATGGGATAGGAGCGATAATGAATCCTGGCAGACAGTGGGTACCACACATCTGCTCCTGAGGGGAGTCATTCAGCTTGGACGGAGTTAGAAGTAGACTCTGCCCACCAGTATAAAACGAATTGTAGTGGAGATAGAGTTAATATTAAGTGGAAAGCCAAAGAGGAAATAAAATGCTTTGATGAAAGATATATGGGTCATCTGATGCGAGCCCTGGAACTCAGTTTATGCCACAAAAAAACTCAAATCAAAATGGTATTTTATGCTAACTCCTTTCACCTTGACCTCTGAACGTTTAACTCCAGTTACTACGCAGAACTATTATCAAAACAAGACTGCTCCCAGACAAGATTCACAAACAGTTTATTTTCCTCTCAGTGAGAATTTGGTCTTAATTTGTCACAATTCCTTTATATATAAATGTTGTGATACTGATTTTGAAAAATTCATTCTCCTTACAACTTATTCCAACAAATACATTGCTTTCTAATGGTACCTATAATTCATTGATATAGCATGGACAGGGTTCCGATACTTGCACTTTTATAGCACAGAACTTCTTGGATTATATTTTTTTCCTCAAAAAAATACATTCCAAATCTTATTTCTCTGTTTTCCACCATTGTTACCAGCCTACCAGCAAAACTTCTGAATGGTGAATTACAATCAGTACTTGGATGCTGGAAAACAGGATCCCTTTGTAAAATTAAGCAAATAAGTGACTTTACCTGAAGAAGACTGAACTCCCTCTGGTGTCAAAAAGGGCAAAGAAGTCATTCAAGGCTCTGGTACACAGACCATCTATGAATCCTGCACCACTGACTCATCTACACTAGCAGGCATAGACTGCAATTTTCTGCTAAAACCAAATCAGTAACAGATCATTCTTGCTCAAGTATCTAAATCTGTGAAAAATGTGTGACTGAAGTGTGACTAAAACAAACTGTATTGTCAGTTCCCAAGATAGACTGCAACTAGCTAAGCCCAAAACATACAGCTGAAATATAGAGTACCCCTATACTGAGATTTTCCATCTATCTCAGATGGAAATACAGATTAATACAGGTCAGGGTACATCTTTCCAAGTCAATGCTTGGTGGTAAAGAGGGTACCAATGCTGAGACTCTGCAATGACTTGACTGAATGGTCTGACCTTGACCAGGGCAGTATCTGGTCCTCAGCTGACAAGGGTTTAACATTCACAGGGCTCAGATGGAAGGAAAAGCCTGAATAAAATATCTGTGGCAATGGAGAGCCACGGTGGCAGCTTCACAGCAGTCCTCCTTCACCAGGATTATATTTCACATTGCTGAATGTTAGCCTTAAACCCAGCGCTAAAGGCCAGCAACTTGCCAAAACCCTTTTCATTCCATGCTCTCAACATTGGCCATAGCTGCACCAGCACAAGGAACGCGGGTTTCAAGATAGCTTCACAGATGGTGACCAGCCTGGTCCCTGGTCATGTTATAGTATTGGACACATGCACACAAGGACACCTAAAGCATCTCTGTCACTACCTGAAATGAAGAGGACATTTTGCAAGCAAATCCCCAGTGTGGCTGAGGACAAATCCGCCTCCTGACTGCCTGCATGCCCCAGTGCTCCCCTGACACAGAGCTCACCATGACCCTTCTTCTTCCCTACCTCAGGCAGAGAACAGAGCAGTAATAAATATTTAAAAACCCACAGTAAATTCCTGAGATGTCATTTCTCTCCCAGCTTTACTGAAAGCTTCAGGGGCACCAATAAAAACCTGGGTGGGTGATGATACACTGTAATTTGTATTTTGAACAGACATTCCCTGAGCAACAGCAAATTGACGCAATCTCCTCCTAGGCTAGAGCTTGAGCAACTTTGCTTTACAAACAAGAGTAGTATCCAGCAAAGTAGTAACCACCCAGGTCCAGAGAGTTCCTGCTTGGTGATTCATAAAGCAACTGCATGTATCTTAAAGAGGATTTATAGACTGTTTACTTTTTTAACTTTTATAGTCTTTGGTAATTAACACACATTAGATGCGGGCATGACCACTTACTTTGGGGACAAAAGAACTGAAAGTTGACAACTTGCTATGGATGAAAAATAACTTAGTTCAACACAGGAATGCTTTCACCCACTCAAAAGGTACAAGCCATAACAGCTTAACTGATTTCCTTTGCTGGAACTTAGTAATCAGAAAATTTAGGCAATTTTAGATTAGAAAAGATTATCATTATTTCAAGCTCAGTTACACTTTGTTCAAAGATTATTTGCTACACAACCACAATATCCTGCTTTTTTTTGTTGTTTTGGTGTTACATTTCAAGGGCCACTTGCACTACATATTTTGTGGTTTTCTGCATAATACACCGATACGATACACTGATTTCTAATTAGGATGCTGATGTTCCAGACCAATATGACTCAGGCCTTAATCCAGCCAAGTAGTCTGCTTGCCTTTCCAGCAATTAATTAAACCCTAACCTTAGACTAAGCAATATCCCCCCCTCCCAAAAAAAAAAGTCTGTGGAAAGAAAAAAAGCCAAACAACTGCAAGTCTTCTTTCTCAGAATGGATCCACACAGCACTAGACAGAACCAGCCTGGAAACTGTTTGATTATTAAGCCAAGCTGGCCAGTAAAAATTCCATTTAGCAACTTTATATGGACATCCTAAACAGCACACAGATAAAGGCAAAGGAATGCTGACAGTCAAATGCAACATGCAGAAGGAGGGGGAGGGGGAAGGAAAAGAAAAAAAGCAAGCATTTATCCTAACCCAAAGCACATCCAGCATGCAGGAAGATCACCTTTGAAACAGCAAAATGCAACTGTTCAGGGCACTAGGCACACACAGAGATGTTTCTGAGAAGAAAGATTAACAAACCCACAAGGTAATGGCAAGAGTGACCGAGCTGGCATCTAACTTGTGCACTTGATTGCACACACCTTTTTAGCCAGACAAAACCAAAAAATAAAACTTAACATAAGACTTGCTGAAGTGTCCCATGTGCAGACACTCTGTAGGACAAGGAGCAAGGGCAGAATTCTCCCTCCTTGGGCCACAGATGGCAGTAGATATTCTGCAGTTGCTCATTGCAGCCTCATTTGACAAGATGCTGTAGGAGATGTTTACCCAGTGGATATTATTAATTCATCAGCTACACAATAGGCCACCCTGAAAGCTCCCACTATGCTAGGAACATGGAAATCCTGCAAAGGAGGACCAACCATAGGCTAGGAAATGCAAAAGAAACAAGAGTCACTCTGACTCTGCAGGCCCATCTTGCCCCACATCTCATCTTCAACACATAAGCACCCAGAGACAGCAGGGTGAATACAGCCTGCCATTTCCTGGCCATATCTTCCCACTTTCTGGTATGTCCAAGCTGTATCCATATAAAGCTGCCCAGTCATGACCAATGCTCATAAACTGTGTTTTGGTACCCATCTGAGCCCAACACTAAGGATGTCTGCCCTGCTTGCCACTACCACCGAGGTAGCAAGACTACAGGAACACAGCAGACCAATTCAACTACTAATTCTACTACCACACCATAGAGCTACACTGTCATCATGTCTCTTCCTATGTTTTTCCTCCTTTTACAATTGGCCTCCCACTCAAGGGGGTTTCTTTGTCCCCTTCTTTCTCTTGCCCTACCTCTTTCTTGTGGGAAAGCCAAACTCATGCCTTGGAGCCAAGTTTGCTGGATGAAAATTTCAGTGTTCATTTACTATATGAACATTTGGCTGAGCTCTACTCTTCCCAGACTTTTGAAGATGGTCTATTTTACAGTGGTGACACTTCATAGCTAACAGGCACTGACAGAAACACTCCTCATTTACAGTGGTTTGCACTCAAAAGAGAGGGATGTACATTTAATCCCTCCAAGACTACAGCCTAACTTTGAATCAAGGACACAAAACCAGCCAGAAAACATCAAAACATGCCCAATTGCTAACTTCATTGTGTGCACTTGGGCTTCTTTTGCCTCCACCTCATCCATTTTGTTGGACCCCACCTAATCTAAGTCAAGGTATAAAAATTGATTTTTAATACAAATTAATCAGTGAAGAAATTATGGACTTCTGATGGAAAGCTGAAAAAATATCCACCCTGTGAAAATAATTTCTTCCTGTATTTCCACTTATCTAGCATGTACTCAAAACATCCAAGACTATCTTAGTCACATCTGTCCAGCTCAGAAAATCTCAGCCCCTTCTGTGTAAGTAAAAAAACACAGGATTTTTCTGGTTTCAACCTGTTCTAACTCAATGTGGACAAGAGGTTTTATAGCTCCGTAAGAGTAGCTTTGTGTGTAATATTTACTTGAGTTTCAGATAACCAAGAAGAATGGTCCTGAGTGAGGGTGCTGAAGAGGGATGCAGAAGAGCTGAGTACGGCTCCTGACCCCACCCAACAGCTCCCTCAGATGCCCTCAGGTAAGTCACTTCCTTTACCACGTTTCTGCAATAAGAAACTGGGAGAAAGCAAGTCACAGAATCACAGAATGTTAGGAGTTGGAAGAGACCTCGAAAGCTCATCCAGTCCAACCCCCCTGCCAGAGCAGGATCACCCAGACCAGGTCACACAGGAACACGTCCAGGTGGGTTTTGAATGTCTCCAGAGAAGGAGACTCCACAACCTCTCTGGGCAGCCTGGGCCAGTGCTCTGTCACCTTCTCAGTAAAAAAGAAGTCCCACTCCCTCAGCTGGCTACTCAGTCAGTACCAACCACACAGCAGGGGAGAAGACGTGACTGACAACTGTCCCATCAAAGCAGACAGTACCTTCGACACAGGTCATAAGTGTGGCACCAAGCTAGAACAAGAGAAATCACATTGCTCAAGTACTTGCTGTCTAGTTTCAGGAACACATAACAAATGGTTCATAGGAAGAAAAGTGGGAGAAAAAAGGTTTTTTTTCCCAGCCTCTTTAAAAAAGATGGTATTATACACTGCACTGAAAAATAGCTAATCATGTCATACCTACAGTGTATGGAAAGCTTCCCAAGCTTTCTATTGCTACCTAAAATGTGATCTTTTAGGACACTGCAAGTTAGGGAAAGCTAATTCAAAAATTTCCACATCTTCTCAGATTGATAGGTACATTGATAGAGACAGCGAATGCTGTAAAAACACAGACAAAAATCCCAAATCACTATTATGATTACAAAAATCTCAAAGTAGATATGGATAATGGAGGAAAGTTAAAAAGTGACATGGAATGAGGAAAAAAGTCTTACAAATATGCTCTTACTTCTCAGCACTTACTTCCTTCATAGATATAAAAGATTTATGGAAAATTTATGGAAGTGGGAGAACAAAATGCAGTCTAGGGGCTTCCAGTAGGAGTTGTGCACAGGCTACAGTCCAGCAAGTTCACAATCCCATTTGAATTTCATCCAGATGTTAGCAACAGAATAAAGTATTACAGAAAGAACAGAAAACAGCTTCTCGGTTAAAAGACAACTGAGATTCTAGCTTCCTAGGGACAACAGAAGTCAGATGCTCTGCTTATGCAGAGGTGCCTTGTCATCTGAAGAAAGATTCATAGTGAGCTGAGGGATGGTGTGGTTTGGAGACAGGGCTGTTTATCCTGGGCTGCCAAAGTGAAGACAGCGCTGCCAGACATATGGGGAAATCACTGCTAGCTCAATTAATGGCTTCAGCTGAGACACCAAAATCTACTCAGAGCAGTCTTCAAAGACAGGCAGGAGACAAATTCCTGCTCCAGAGATGAAGAGGTGCACCACAAGACCCAAAAATACTGAGTAGCCAGTCTCAAAAATGGGAAAGACAAACCAGATTTGCTAGCCATTTTTAAGCCACCCAAACCCAGGAACAGTGTGGGAAGGGGTGAAGGAGCAGCGCAGCACCCCACAACGATCAGGGATCAAGAATGCACAGGTGGGCAGCCACCAGGGAACACCCAATATTCACAGTCTCAACTACACAGAGTCATGGCTGTGTTTGTGATGTCTGGCAAGGGTGGAGCATGCATTCATACAGGAGAGGCCACCAGCTGCAGAGCTCCTTGAAATACCTCGGGCCAGTAGTGGCAGTGATTGTTAGGAAAAGAGGCAGCTCTTAGCATGGAACAAAGCAAAAATATCCCCACAAACAGAGCTATAATTAAACCAGCAGCACACCCAGGCAGAGCTGGTCACTCAGCCTTCTCTACACTTCATTTAGGCAAATAAAGAATTGTTCCAGGAAAACTGCAAACATTCAGACAGTTGTGACCCCATAAAAACTCAATTACGTATGAGTTAACGTCAATACAAAACAGCTTTTTTTCATTTACTGTAAATCTCAGTGTTTAAATCTGGCTTCTCTGGCTGTAGAAGATTAGACAACCAAATCTGAACTTCAGACTTAAGGGAGGCAAAGGTTCTCTTTTTTGCCTTCTATTGCAAGCAATTTCATCTCCTACCCAAGCAATTAGCAATCAGCTTCAAGACATCCTCTCCATTGCTTATTGCCCAGTACTTTCTGCACCGTTCTTTGAAGGAGAAACTAGGACAAGTCTGCAGTGAGCTGAGGCACCCAGCAGATTTTAAACATAGCAGCACAAAGTGTACCAGTTTAAGCACATGTGTCTTGAACCTGGTTTCATTCACACACACATTTGCACCTGAGGGCTGAAATTTGGGGCTTTTATGCAGGAATGACCCAGACTCAGACCAAATCCATCTTTAGCTTCATGAGGCATCTGTTGCTTTATGCACTTCTACAGTAATGCACATAACATCACAGGTCTTCTCAGATATTAGTGGTTTTCCCTCATGGTTTGGGTTTTTGGCTCATTTGTTTTCTGAACTGTCTAGGATTGGCAATAAAGACAACTCCTGGACGACACAGTAAAGCAGAGATGGACAGCCTTCCCAACCCTAACTAGCTGTATGCTAAAATCCTCAAATGGCCAAGAACCACAAGTCACATACCACAGATCTGAGAGCTAAACAGAGCCCAGAAAAACTGTACAGGAAGGTGACAGCCAGTTACTCTGAAGTACCACTGAGGGACAGGGCTGGATCTGTCACACTTCCTGGTCTCAGTGACCCCCTGCCATTGATCTTAACCACCCTCTACTTGGCGTAATTTAGATCTGAGGTTCTGAGCCAAGCCAATGCTGGTCATGAAATAAAAGCATGACTTGAATAGCTCACAGTCCATATGTGGTTCTGGCACTACACGCTGATTCCCTTGGGGAATGACTTTCAGGTTTTTGTGGGTTATGGCTTTTTGTTTTGTTTTTTAAAGGAATAGTTTTATTTCCTCACATTTATTAGCATTCAGATCTACTGTACAGTGCTTGTTTCCTCCACATTCCTCCTGGTGCAATTTCTGGAACCACCTCCATTGCTCCCATTTCTGTCCACGCTTGAAACCAGTTTCAACCAGTCATGGTCAAACCACACCCCACGCAGACCAGAGACTATGCAACTGCATCAGGCCCTCTTGCTAAAGCAGCAGTTTGTAATATGGTTGCTGGTTGATTGTTTGTCTGAAAATCCCTATCCACAAAAGACATTGAAGTAGTGCTGAAAGGCAGGCTAGTTCCAAAATTTTTAGGAGATGTTTGTGCTGCAGACTTCTGGACAGTGTTGCTGTTAGCAGATGTGATCCCTGACCAACGGAGCGATGCCAGCAGCAGATCTTACTGCAAGGACAGCACCTTTTCCAGTTGCATGGACTGAAGATAGTGGTTTTAAGACACCATACTAATAAGTCTACACTTCATCCTATCAGATAAGTAAAACTCCTGAGGTCCACAACAGATCTCAATATAGGAAGGTTGCCCTAAGGTTTAGCAAACTAAGATCATGTTCAGTTTGGGCTAGCAGGACTCTGGCTCCAGTTTCCCATGGAATGTGGGAAGGCGGGATATGAGGGGAGAGATTGGGAAGGACAAGTGTAATGAGTCAGTCTTTGGAAACCAAGCTAAGGATGACTCTAGTTACTTCATCTACAGGCTGGTTCTAGAGCTGCAGCCAGCAAGCACTCAGAGTTTCAAACTGGAGAAGACAAGTTTGGGAGCCTGCCACTGCTGAATGTCGCCAAGTCAACTTAACACAAGAGCTAAGCTCCCTCCTTTAATGCTCCCTCACAAATGCTTCCCCTGCCCTTGCTGAAACCTCTGGTCTCCAGCTCAGGAGTCTTCTCAGATTCCTTCTTCATTCCTGGGGAGACTCTAGGCCAAAGACCTCTTCCTGCTTAATGCCACTGATCACCTCACTGGGTCTAAACAGCAAAAAGCAAAACTCATGAGAAGCCATTATGCTCCACAAGCCTGGAGCCCTCTCTCATCCCTCTCCTGTTTTTACACAAAAATAGCCACTGGTCAGCCCTTCTTCCTAGCCCATATGAAACCCTTTCAGATCTCACCTGAATCTCTCTACCAGCTCCTCTTCTATCTCTGCTATGCAATTTGGCCTTCAATTTCCTGCCCAGTTCTTAGAGCTTTCCCCACTCCACAGCTCTGATAGATCTGACCTTTCTTTTACCCAGTTCTACATATGGATTTTCTCCTGAGCTAGTCTACTCGTCAACCACCATTGAACCAGTCACATGTGGAATAACTGTTTCAGGGCAAGGAGCTGTTCCATGGTGTTGAAGTTACTGAGTGGTGAAGAGCTCAAGTCAGGAAGGAACATTTGGACAGCAAGTGGTAAGAGTCACCCAGTAAGCCAAAAAGCCAAACCCAGTCCTCATGATTTAGGTAAGTAACCAGACTGGATGTGAACTTCTTTGCTGGAGCTGGGACAGTCACTGTGTCTTTTTATTTGCCTTACTAGGAGCCAGCTATGACTGAAGCTTTCAGAGTAGACAGGGTGGAAGGACATCCATTAATGAAGTTACCCATTTGCCAAAGTAATCCATCACAAACTCAAGCACACAAGAAAAAAAGGGAAGTGTTGTGTAACTGTTTGGCCAGACCAGTGTTTGGCACAGAAAGAGGGTAAGGTGCAAGAGGTGTCCCTTTACTTACAGTCAGCGTAAGGCGATAAGGTGTTGGGAATGGTCTAAATTGCTCCATGAGATGGCTATGGCACTGCAGCTGTGTCACAGTGCTCCGGAGTCAGTTAGCTCTTCTGCCATGCCATGAGTATTGGCTTCTGAGACCTGGGCTGCCTCCAGGTCCCTTTCACGTACCTTCTTAGGCTTACACAACACAAATCTATTAATGGGTTTAATTTTCTGTCAGAGCCTTTAACTTGCATTCAGCTCTAGCTCAGGCGGGACAACTGAGATCAGTGTGGGATTCCCTGGCTTGTGTTGAGCAAGTCAAAGTAAAGAGTTGCAGTACCTTCCTCTGGCTCTGGAGGGGAGATAAGAAAATACCTATGTAACAGGTACCTGCTGGGAAACTATATAGCTGAAGAGTCAGAAGTGGTTCCCACAGAGAAGTGTTGCTGAAAGGAGAAGAAAATTTGACTCAAGCTCTTTAATTTTGCTTTTAAGCAGACATCTCCTGGTTTTTATTCCAGAAGGTCAGTGCATGAGGAGCACACTTTTTGACACAGATGTCATGAAAAAGATCAAATACCTTTTATGTAGACGTTTCTAAACAGAAACCTCTAAGTGAAATGGGAGGTTACCCAATTCTTTGACCTGGAATTGCAAGACAAATCCTCATCTCTTTTTAACCCTAGGCAATGTCCTCATTCATATCCCAACAGCAGAAATTAGGCTCCCCAGTTCTGACCACAGCTGGTTGAAAGGTATGTCCAGCATCCTCTTCTCCCCACATCTGTAGTTACCTTCAAAGAACACACAAGCTTCTCAGACCAATTTACAGCCAAGGGTTGCCCTTGCTACCAGAAAGGATCAATGTTGGGAGCAAGAATGCAGCCAATGGTGTGGACTCTGAAGCAACCTGCTCGAGTGGAGCAGAATGGCTTTTAAAGTAGGTATATTGCAAGATCTCAATGAAAACAAATCCATCTAAATACAGAGAGCCTTGAGCTTCAAGAAGTTTTTCAAGAAACCCAGAGCATCTCAGTGCAAGATGTAAGACAAATTGCTTGGGAGCTTAAATAAATGAGGCGAGTATGCTCCTGAAAAGGTGGCAGGCAGACGCGAAGCTCCTGTCAGGAGGAGCAAAGCAGTGAGTCGTTCAACTGTCAGGAGATGTACCACCTTTTACCGCTAATCACTCCAAAGACCCTCTAGGAAAAGGTGCTGTTTCCATCCACTGTAGCAAGCCAACAGCACTAAGAAGCATCCACTTTTTCCCCCAGCCCTTTCCCAACTCTGCATCACTGCACAGCTTCTTCTAGCCTCATCCCTGTTCTAGGCCTGTCCCGTCTTATGCTCTCCAGGGTGTATCCCACCTTCCCCCTTGAGGGATGAAAGACAGACAGATGCAGAAGATATCCAAGAACTGGTGGTTTGCCAAGAAAACAGGTCTGTACTGTGTCAAGATGGAGCAGGAGACAACTCCTCACAATAGTAAGTGGGAGAAAGCCTAACACAACATTGTCTAACTGCAAAGGCAGTAGCAGTCTTACTTTGCATAAGAAATGTAGACTGCTCTAGTCAGATTTTTAAAACTGATGTGTGCAGAGTTGTCTAATTTTTGCCCTACCAAGGTAAAAGAGCAGGTACTGCCTCATGTACACCAAAATATTTGGCTGTCAACTGCTTTTGTCAACAGAAAACCTTTCACTCTGAAACAGGGAAAAATTGTGTTTCACGGGAAGAGTCATTTCTATCTCACCCTTGTTATGCCTCATACCACCTCCTGGGGTCTGCTCTATTTGTATGGATAAACTGGGAAGACACACAAATCTCAAGCATCTTTTGATCATAGGAGACAGCACAGTGCCAGCTTATGTGACAGAAAACATCTGGCTCCTTGGGTAGAGCCTGCAGCACTTGGTTGATCTTTCCATGGGGGCTTCCTGAGTCTATCAGCTATGGGGACTTCATGGGTCTGCCAACTAGCAACACAGATCCAGCAGCCAGCCATACCTGAGGTCAGACTTCAAGGGAGGTTAGGGCTCTGCTTTGTACAAGAATTGAGAGAAACCTAACTGGAGATGCACCCGAGTGAGCTTCATGCCCAGTGCTGGGTTGGAAGGGACATTTAAAGGTGTGTTCTGAAGCAGGAGAAAATCTCAGGAACTGGCAGACAGCCTTCAGCTTGCTGCTTCACTAATGCCCTTGTTTACAATCTGACAGAAAACAGGCATAGTGAGTTTTAGCACAATTTGTGCCTGGGGAGGACTGATCCCTCCAGGACCCATGTGCAGGAGGTGCTACACAGTGACAGTCAAACTTCAACCACCGTGCTTGTTTAGCCAGGAGCAAGAAGTAGCCTATGAGGTCAGTTATAAAGGACCTTGCTGAACTCCAAAACTCGTTGAGTTAGGGACTGAGCAGAGCCACATCACCTTGCCAGTGGGAGCGACATCCCACTCTGCCCAGACCACCAAGGCTCCTCTGGATATTTGCTAACTCATCCTCTGGCAATGCCCTCCAGCAGCACTTGGGGACTTGCAAAGAGTGCTCCCCAGCCCAAAGTTTGCCCATCTGCTTAATTAATCTGGGCTTTTAAGACAAATGGAGGAGACTGCAGTTTAAATTGCCCAAGATCAAGCCAGTACCTGGCCACAGGGGACTGTGCATGCTATAGTGTTGCTTTAAGTCAAGAACTAAATCAATGTTATTTCATTATTTTATCAGTTGACCATCTGATATATAAATGTGAAAATTCCTCCTTTTCCTCCATCCCCCTCCCCATCGCTTTCCCTCTTTTTCTCATCCCACTGCCCTCCTGGTAAGGCACAAGTATGGGATTCAATCTGTTTCTCAGGAATTGTTCCCAGGAAATACACCCTCCTGCAGTGCAGTACAAACTCTACCTTGGTTGAGGTAGGTCAGGGTTTCCTCATGCAGTTTGACAGCAGGTGAAGTGGCTGTGCAGAGGACGTACTGAAAAGGTGGCAGTTTGGCATCATTCTCAGGGGACAGCTGTGGTTCCTCCTGCTTGAAGATCGGCAGTGCAAGGACATCTCTGCAACATACAATCCACAGACACTTAGTTATAAAGACTTTACAGAATATCCTAGCCTGCACTTGATCCTCATCTGTGAGATAATGGAATCAGGCTCTGTAGAAACACTGAGTTAATGGCTAAAAAAGAAAGAATTTGGCCTGTATAATTTAACTAGGCAACTTCCGCCTCTAGGATATTAGCACTGGACAGAAAAGAACACAGCACTAGCAAAACAGAGTATTTCTGAGAATTCGTTTATGTTTTCAAAACATAAATCAGATTTACTTTTCAGTTAAGCAGTCTTCCTGGTAAGGAAAAAAAAGTTTAAAAAATAGATCCTCCATCCCTGTACAAGTAGCAGCCAAGGGTGAGGAGCAGACACATCTCTGGTGTAAAATGGAGATATTCAGACAAATGATGGCATGAACTGCTGGATTTATTGAGTCCTGACATCTCCTTGCACTCTAATAAACCTGGTCCCAAGGAATCACATAGCTCTTAAGTCAGCACTGGGGTCCCTTCACAAATGCACACACACGTGCTCAGGAGAAACTTCACTAAGATCTGCACACAATCCCAGTTCTCGCTCCTTTACAGACATCTGTGCTGACCTGCCTGCTGATTTAGTCTCAGACCGATGCCTGCCAACACTAATCCCCAAGCAGAACTGTCATTAGCCAGGCTGAGAGCACACCAGAATGATTAGTACAAAATGAGATGTCAGGAATAAGCATCCTTATCTCAGCATGGCTGACACTGAAGAACCACATTATCCTTTCCCATGTTGCTAACATTTCTGATAATCGTGTCTGCCTACTTCAGGCATTAATATCCTTCCAAATTAGGAGGGTTATGTTGAACACAGAGACAGTTCAGAATAAGAAGTTACTCTTTTTCTTCTTTTCCATTTCCTCCAGATGTGTGACAACTCAAGACTCCCATTATGGAGGCTACAGCCCTGCTCCTTGCAGTAACCCCATACATGCAAAGCTTTAAGAAAAACTGTTCAGGAACATGCCAGCATGCAAAGGCTTGCTCCCTACAGAAAGGGCATTAAGAACTTTCTCCTTGCCTGTCCAGTTAATGATCCACCCTGTGTTCTCTTGTAGCACCCACAACCTTGAAGGGTACCCAGGTCATGAGCGAAATGGCACAGCAGTTTATAGCAAACTGCTGAAGTGCCTGGTTCAACACAGGTACTCCTATTTATGGCAAAATAAAGCCAGAGAGCAAACTGTGCCATTTCAGATACAGACGTGAGAAAAGAAACACCCATCTCTCTTTCCACTCTCTCTT
>NW_010177676.1:60982-63584 GCF_000695765.1 Mesitornis unicolor
CAACTTGAAGGCATCCAGCCCCATTTGCTTACTGGCATTACTGACATATTCACAGCTCTTGCCTAACTGCAGCCATAGAGCAGGGTTGGGTTTTTTTCCTTGGCGACGATGATTTACTACAGTAACGAAGTGACAGAAATGCCTGCAGTAGATTTCCGAAATAGATAGCATTGCTCCATGCACATGGGATCTGACACCGCTCCACAGAGTCATCTCACTCACCTCGGATGCCAATGTTTGCTCTTAACACACTGGTCTGCATAATGCAATGGGAGTGAGTGCTGCTTTACAGATGGGAACAGATCAAAAACGCCCGAGCAGAAAACAGCACACAAAATCTGGCCCAGGTTTAATAGTTAAGGATAAGGGATTTGTATACCTATTCAGCTGAAACAGTTGAGAAATTCAAGCACAGGGAAGTAAAAATTCAAATATCGTATTTCACATCAGGCTCTTAACACCCCGAACACTTGCTGGAACAGCTGTCTGACCGCTGAAGACTGAGGAATTCATCGTTTGGTTTCTGGAAAGCTTCACTATATTAAAGTGAAACCACACAAGTTAATCACATTTTTATTCTACAGCATTTGAACTAATGGCCAGTGGATCAAGCCCTTCTAAAACATTTCACCTATTCAGAAGTGTTTGGAATTTAGAAGGATGTAAGCAGCAGATCAGGGCTTAAAAGAATTTCTAAGCTACAACTATATAAGCCATCACAACATTTGTTCAATTTTCTTCACTTAAGAGTTGCAAAACAAGTTTTGGAAAAAGTGGGCTTTTACAACAGTTCGCATCCTTTAATAAAATGGGGAAACTCTTAAAACTCTCCTGAGCTTTACCTTTATGCTAAAGCTTTAAGGTTCTGGTCTTAACCACGGGTTAGCCTGCTTATCTGGGAATGGAGAAAGTTATTTCAGAGTTCAATCCGCTGACAGAACAGAGAGTAAAATACACTCCAGGTTTCCATAAAAATGAATGAAGATTTACATGGATTTTTCTGTAGTATTGTCTTGCTATCACTACAAATACCACTGAGAGACAGCAGAATTTACACAAATGTCTCAGATACACGCAAAGCCTTTGATCTCTGCAAAGTATAACCAATACAAACTTTTCCCACAGCTACTTCAAGGTTGTAGTATTTCAGTCTCCTCTACAAATCACTTCAAGTGGGTATGCAGGGCCTTCAGAAAGGCGCAACTCAGCAGAAAAATGCCCCTCTAGAAATGCAAGTCTTGACACATTCCCGTGGAGACCGAAATGGCCAGAATTAGAGGTCCCTACAAAAAAAATGAAGAGTTTTATTTAACCGACCTTCCTTGAAATGCCTGAGGCCATTGCTGCCACAAAACTGGTTTCAGGGCTTTTTGTCCTAGATCAAAACCACCACAGTCAAGTGGCAAATACTCACTAAAGCTGAAGTTTGTTCCTAAAACATGGATAGGTTACCTTCACACTAGCAGCCTTCTTACCAGATCAGGTATCCTTTATCCCCCCAGCCAGCACTCAAATCAGGAGAAATAATCTGAATTGTGTGCTCAAGCCTGATCCAGCACTACAATCCAGAATATTAACGAAGCAACCTGAGCTCTGTAAATGCTCTCCAACACAGAGACCATACAGACAAGCACCAATGCCGAGGTTCATCTGCTACCACCATTCTCACTGTCCTTACCTAATCAGGTTTACAAGACCAAAGCAAGAGGGAACAAGACACACATGTTGTTAAAATAGACTTACTGGGACAGAGGAAGAAGGTGAAGCACCCAATATGAAGAAACAGGGAAGCTGCCCAAAAGCAAGACTCTCATGGTATTGTATCATTTGATAACGGGAAATTATTATTCAGTCAAAAAAATTCCTTTGCAAATACACTGATAGGGAGCACGAGTAGTTCGGATTGCACATATCCTTCAAAAGGAAGTATTATCTGCATTTGATGTTTGATGCAAACTTTATGTTCTCTCAACAGTGTTTATTTGGGGGTACACTCTGAAAGCAAGGTTCTTGGGCCACAGCCAGGTTCTCCACTGCTGCAATTCAGCAAAATCACACTTCAGCAGAGCAACTGACACCAGCTGAGAGCTAAGCTTTACATATTCAGAAAAAAAATAATAATTCATAAGCACACAGCAGAAAGGAAACTCCCAAAGTTGTCTGCTTTGTTGTCTTTTGGAGGGAGGAAATACGGGTTTGTGCTACACATGTTACAGACTATTGTTTAGCAGCCCTTGTGCTTAAATTAGGCACATTTAATTAAACACAACTGTGTGGAGGCAGGAAAAAGCTGGTTTAGACAAGTCCAGAAAGGGAAATTCCAAGCTTTTTACCCATCAGCCCAAAAAGAAGAGAAAGAAATCCCATTCTGAAAAACTGGATGCCCTCTCAGTTTGCCAACAGAGGTTTTCCAGAGAGTTTTGACAGCGCTCCCCGACTGTCACACCTCCTCCCCGTGACCTGCGCTACCTTAGCCCTTGGGAAGGGGGAAGTCAGCAAAAGCAATAAAGCAAAGCTGCAGACAGTTGTCTAACTAAGTACTAAAATGAAAAAAAAAACCCAACAAAACAAAAAACCAAACAAACAAAACCCACAAGAAAAG
>NW_010177676.1:63959-81966 GCF_000695765.1 Mesitornis unicolor
CCCGCAGCCCCGGTGGCTCCCGGCGCTTTTATGGCTCAGCCCCGGAGGCCGAGGGTTGGCCGGGCCTGGACGCCGGAGCCGGCTGAGCCCTCCCCCGTCCCGCCCCGCCCCCGGGCACGCTCGGGCCAGGGCAGCCCCGGGACGCAGGGTCGGGTTTCCCCCGAGGGGAGGGCGGAGCGGGCGGGAGGTGGCCTCGGTGTTTCACGTGGCTGTGGGGAGAGCAGGGGGTTACACGGCAAACCGCAGCACGGGCAGCTTGCACCCCCCCCGTGTGGTTTCAGCGGGGCCCGGGGGACCCCCAGCTGCGGACCGGCTCTGCTGAGGCTTGCCGTCTGTTCTCCAAATGGCCCATGTGTTTTAAAAGTGAACCGTCTCACGTCGAGCCATGGCGCTGAGTGTGAAATCCCTGCTCAGGTTCCCCTAAAGTCCCTATTTTTTTTGTGAAGGACAGCTGACTCCTTTCGCTCCGTGCTGTCTTTTACGTAGGCCTGCGTTTCGATTTAGTGGGAACTTTGTGTCAGGGGGGTATTTTGCAGGTGGGAGAGAGAGAGGCAGCGTAATTTGCCGGAGGGCATGCAGGAATGACAGTGTCAGGAACTAAACTCACCCTTAACCTATCCGAAACCGTCCTGTGTTTCCTAACCCAACTCCCCTACCCCGTAAGAAGAAATCTGTTTCTTTACTATTTCAAGTTGCAGATCATCATCCTCACCTACAAAGCTGTCCATATTCATCATTTTCCAAATCCCGCCCCCACCCCCGGCTCTCAGGGCATCTTCCTGTCCCATCAATCCCTCTCATGTTTGGTAGTTTGGGGAGTGGGGACAAAAGGGAAAAGGGGGTCCCCATTTGGTCGTGTCCTGTTGTCTATCCACCAGCAGAAATGGAAACAGACCTTTAATTACTCTGAGTCATTAAAATTTTTCCAATCAGTTTTGCAGGAGAAGGCTTCCTACCCACAAGCTTCCTGGTCAAATTTCAGCTGAGAAAAAGACAGTTTACTCAGGGTAGCTGTCAGCATATATTATTATGTACTGCCATATTTTACAGCCGAGATAGCGGCATTTCCCTGTCAGATGAAAATTTTATTATCCTGCTATGATTATAGAATATCAATATTGTCACAGCATCTATAGATCATCATTAGGTCAAGCTCAAGAGTCAGATGTACTATAGGCATTAAAGGCTTTGGCAGTTCATATCCTGATACATCATGAGATGAAGAACAAGGTAACCTTAAGGGTAACTGAGTAGCTTCACTGAGGTGTTATGAGTATTTATGAGTATTATTTATATTTTCTTGTCTCTTAGTTTCAGACTAAGAAGTAGCACAAATAAATCTGCTTTTAAGGTAGTTTCTCTTTCCTCTGATACTATGCCACTAGACAAACACCTGGTTCTTCCAAAGCAAAGTGGCTGGAGTTATCTTGGCACTTTTTTATACTGTTGAAGATATTTAGCTATGCTCACACAACATCTGAGCAGCAGCAGCTGCTCAGACCTTGATTGAGCAAAGTCTATATATAGCTCCTGGACAGAGAAACAAGACAAAGTTTGCTGAGGTGTCCAAGGACTCCTCTAAACAGTAAATATCCTTCCAGAGTTGCAGTAGTTCACTGCACTGACTGGAGAAATATGAAGTCCAATGTAAGAGTAAATGACCATGCCATACAAAACAATGGATCCCATCAAGTTTGGCATATCAATATTTGCTTTAGTATCTTTCTAGAAAGTAAATACTTTGGAGGGAAAATGACTTTAAAATAATCTCATTCATTTCCTCTCTGGCCTGTTGCTGAATGTTAATAAGTTGAGATCTGCTAATTAATTTTGCAGAGACACTGCCAGCAGCTCCAGCAGTTCTGTCTTCTAAATCTTCCTGGCTCTCACATCTCTTTCTTAGCCAAATCTGTTGAAAAGACATCTTTGTTCTTTGTCTACCTCTCCTGAAAGAAATCTCAGTCCTCTCCTGATCTAACTCCTGTGCCTCCACCACCACAGAAGGGTGCATCACAGCATCAAATACTCTCTCCTGATCTTCAAATTCCACCACATCTTACAGACCAAGTCCTCCTTTGGTCCCCTCTGGGGATCCTTTGATTGCCTGGCATCTGCTTTTCCTCCTTCCCTAACACAGCCCCTCAGTGAAGAAATCTTCTCCACTGCAGCTTTCTCACCCAAATTTCCTTTTACTCTCCTACTTCCTCATAGATTAAAGTAATTTCTTCCCCTCTGGTGTGCTGATTGTTCTTTATCTCTCTTTTTAGATGCTTGTTCAATTGGTCATGGTAACATGCTTTGCTTATATGATTAAAAGGGATTGAGTGAAAATTTTATTTGATTGATTTTTCTACTCAAAGTAATGCTATGAAGAGACTTTGGGATATTTTTTTGTGTGAAAAAGAATTTTAAAAATAAATATATTTTCCTGGGGACACTTGTGTCTGGGCAGAAATGTACCATGGCAGTGAATTCAAGCTGGCATAAAGAAGAAAAATATTTTTAGGTATGTAAGTCTTTTTGATTTAAAGCAAACAAACAAACAAAACATAGACACACCAAAAAACCCAACCAAACACAAAACCTTCAAGCATTAATATCTGCACTTTCAGTTTAAGATGTTACTGCCCCAAAAGTCTGTTCTGCTCCTTCACTGATCGTTACAGTTCCTTCAGCTGAATATATGCCCTTCATCTGCTTTGCTGGAGAGTCAAGAGGTTTAGAGCAGCTTCTCAGCACTTAGAGCCTGCCTAGTAGACTTTGCCCTAAAGTGACTGAGATACAGTCACATATTCTGTTCCCTTTCTCCTCCGGAAAAAAAGTCTTTCCATTTGCCAAAGGGCTAAAGGGATGTGAGTATGGGAGCATTATAACACTGCAGAGATGGCTAAATAAAAGCTCAGATCAATATAAGTAATCGTGCACTTAACTCCCACCAAATTCAAAGGAAACAAGGCATCTCTATACCTTTATGAATGCCACCACAAATCTGAATTGCTTCTGAAAAGTCCAACAAGAGTTTCTATGTCAGATAAGCAATTTTGTGATCATGGAGCCCCAAAAAAAACTTAAAGAATCAAGGTTAAACATACTGTACTGAAGAGCTTCCAAAGGCTGCCATTAGCTCACTATGGCATTCATCAAGGTTGTTCAGGGATTACTCCAACTCTCTCCTGATGCACAGGCCATAGAGTTGCAGCCTCTCTGGATGAACTGCAGGGATATGAGGTGAGCTGCAGAGACTTGGAAAGACTTACTGGGATGGTCACCCAAGCACTGAGCATGCTTTAAGAAATAAAAAAAGTCAGCATGGTGCCTTTCATGATGCCTCTGTGCGTGTCTTAGCTCACAGGTTTCCAGCCTCTGACTTGGGGATCCATGGGGGGACCATATTTAAGCAGGGTCTGCAAAATAACCTAGAAAAGTGGCTGCGCTGGGACTGGTTAATTTACTCTACCTTCCCTGGAAAACACTGAAGGCACCAGAAACTGGAACGGACTGAAAATGCAAGATTTTCATCAGCTGCGATGTTCTGAACGAAGAAAGGAGCAGCCTTTATACAGCCCTTACTGTTCCAAAAGCTGGAAAACCACTGCTTGGCCTTTGACAGGGTTTGGGACAGCTTCCAGCAGCAAGTGCAGCCTCTCCCAGGTAGCCCACTGACCCCTGAGGTCTCCTCATCCATCCTGTGCAGGTCCACTGGAAAGCAGCCTGGATGGGTTCCCATTTCCCTCTACTGCACAGAAGCTCGAGGCATAGCTGGTGACCAGCAGTTCGGGACAATGGCTACCACCAGGAGCATGAATGTAGCCTTGGTGTCACAACTGAGACAGAGGACACAGAACTGGAAAAACTGAGAAAGATCAAGGTCTTGAAAATGTGTCTGATGATACGGAAAGAAACGAGAAGCTTAGTTTGGTTTTACCCAGAGGAAGATTAGCAGGTGTCAACTCAAACATAGTCTATAAATACTCACATGGGAAATCAGCATTTCATAACAAATACTCCTAAACCTCACAGCAAAGATAAAAGAGCAAGGGAATAAACACTACAAATTAATAAACTGAGGCTAACAGACTGCACAAGTTAGCAAGGAAAGTAATCAACCATGACTGCAATTTTCCCAGAGTTTGTGGTTACAGCCCCCTTTCCCCATCTGCATTTTCTAGATGTAAATCAAGACTAAATTTTTCTCCTAAAAAATAAAGAAGTTGAACAGAAGGGAATTATTTTAGGTTCTGTGGCCAGTTTAACAGGGGAGACCAAAGATGCTCACAGGGACCCTTTCTATCTTTACAATCTCTGATGTGGCCTCGCCAAAGGATTCCAAATGCCTTCCTGTCACAGTCACCTCCTCCTCTACCTGCTGTGTCTCAGGCGATCTGTCCCTTTCCCCGCAGCCAAACCGCCAACAATGCTCATATGTCGTGACGTGCTGTCAACACAATCATCACGACACAATGAGAACCACATTAACTGAACTTAACAGCAAAACAAATATCAGGAAGAATACCACACAGACTGGCTTATTTATTTTCTTATTCAATTCATTCATTAAATGACACCATTTTCGCACTTATCAGAGGTCACTATCAAATTTCCAGCTGCCACTGAATTTCCAAGCACAACCAAGCACTGATGAATCCACGAGATCTTTTTGCCACAGAAATTAATCCTTGTTTGCAAGCTTTCCCCAGTGTCATATTAATCATTTTGACTGTCCTGATTTTATCAGCACAATCTTTTTTTTTTTTTCCTCCTTCCTGGTGAACATTGCTTTAAAGTCATTTTGTTGTGGAAACAAAAAATACTTACACAATAAGGATGATCGATGATTGGATGGCAAAATAAGCGATTTTTAAATGCCCACCATACATCTATCGGTAATGGCAAATTCTCACCATACATCTTTTGGCTCTCATTGTGAGCCACAGACTGCAATTATGGGGACCAGCACTTTTTCTGATGGAGCACACACGGTAGCTGTGTTTACATTGCTGGAAGAGAAGCCTCCGGAGCTGCCAGCACTAGTAGGAAAGCAGCACATGACTTGTTTTTTAAAAAAGAACAGCCAAACAAAAAAAAAGCATGTATTTTTTGGCCAGCAGCAGACACTGACTCTGCAAACAGCTGTGCCCAGTTCACATCCCAGGGGTCAGTCACGACCCCTCTGCCTGCGGTCACCGCGTGTGCTGCCTGCTCCTATCCTGGATGGAACAGCGTAAATAAACCACGTCCCTGCACACCCAGGCCAGCAGGGCAAGGGAGTCCATCACCATCCAGCACTTTGGAGATGAAGCATCATCACTCAGGGCCAAAAACAGCCCAGCTCTGCTCAGGGCTCTGCTGTCTGAGGAAGCTTTGCTTCACAGCAGAAAAAAAAAATAAAACAAAAATGTGGCTGGGACAAAAATATCTCCGATGGCTACAAGCATCCCACATCCGCCCACCAGTCTGGTTTGCCATCCTGCCCAAACACTGGTGTCAGCACAACCAGGGACTGGAAAGGGAGGGATGGAGCAGCTGGGGGCCAGGCTGCAGCAGGGACTGCTTAAACCAGCTTTGCCAGAGAGGTGGGAGTGTGAAGATGCAAGAAGAGATGCCAGAAGATGTCTAGTCCATAGATTCCACAGACCAAGGCTGAGTCCTCTTTCCTCATGGAAAGGGAGTTTGAAAAGCCTGATCAAGAGGCAGAAGGCACCCTCTGCAAATTTGCAGGCAACACCAAATTAGGTGGGGAGGTTGACATGTCAAGCACCCATGCTTTAATCCTGCAGGCCCTTGGTAAACTTGAGGCAAAAAACTTCATGGAGTTTAGCAGAAACATGAGAAGTACTGCACTGAGCTGGAATCACCCCGAGCACCAGTTCAGGCTGGGAACCGACTGGCTGAAGAGCAGTCCCATTGAGAAAGACTCATGGGTTATCTTGAAAGCCATCCTCAATAGGAGACACCAGTTCCCTCTCACCACATATGAGGCCAACCATGCCTCGTCATGCAGGAGATCGAGGTAAGGTATTGTCTCTTCTTGGTACTGGTGAGACTGCACCTGTTTGAGCCTCCCATTCAAGAAGGAAGTGGAGAAGCTGGGCAGGATCCAGCAGGTGAACTGCTAAAACACTCAGGGCCTGGAACACTTCTCCTGTGAGAAGAGCTTGAGGGCATCAGGTTTGCTGAGTCTGATGATGATGAAGTTAAGACTGGATGTAACAGCAGCCCACAAGCTATGCAAAGGCAATTAAAAAGATGATGGAGCCAAACCCAGCTCAGTAGCAGAAGTGATTGAGACAATGGCCATAAGATCTGACCTGGGGGCTAGATTGAACACAAGGAAAAACCTTCACCAGAGTGGTGGAATCCTGGAGCAGGTCACCGGACAGGCTGTGGCATCTCTGTCCTTGGAGGCATTCAAGAATGAGGCAGATAGAGCCATTGTTGATTCACTCTAGTGTAAGCTCCAGCTCTGTTTGGGGGTGGAGGTTCAATTAGAGACATCCAGAGGTCCCTTCCCACCAACATTTCAACAAGTCTATGATACTACAGTCCTTGATACAGTTGAGATTTTTGTGCCACATAGTCCCACTCCTGCTCAAGGCAATGTCCAGGCATCACCACACAGGTAATGCCCAAGCACATGTGCCCAGCTTCTGAAAAGACTCATGGTAAAAGATTTGCATGCTGCTCTACTATATAATTTCTCCTGCCTTGTTGAGACTTGTAATCAAAAACCATCTGAAAAATGGTCATTTTTAACGCTAGAGGAAATAAATTATTATAATGTGGACCCAGCAAAGCAACAGTGACAAGCAGACGCATCCTCTCCAATGTAAACGGTTCAAATGTGAAACTGTTCCAGGACAATAATTAGACACAGTTGAGCATGTAGAAAGATCTGAAATGCTCCAGCATTTATCTGCTGTAATACAGCACAAAGCATGAAGTATATTACAGAGCTTTTCATCTCCCCTTTAACAGTTTAGAGACAGTTTAAATTACTTCAAAGGACAACATTTTAAAACCTTTCATTCACTCAAAATGCCTTTCAGTGTTCCCTCAGAGAGGTCTTTGTACCTTAGCAGAATCACAATTTACAGATCACAAGACCACTAGTGCTTCACAAATACTATGACTCGTAAAAACTCAAAATACAAGAAAACAATGAGTATTATTATTATTATATATCTGGTCTTTGCTTCAAAGTGCTCTTCCATCAAATGAAGTTTTTCTTATAGAAATGCTCTAATTAGATGAGTCACACAAAAAATTCATAACCAAGAAGAAGATAAACTGGAAAAGGGAGTGTGGTTTTCTCGTATTAGCTTCATATAGTCTGACTGTAATTATTCCCAACTGGAATATCCATACATGAAAGCAATTTTGCAATGATAGCAATTTGTACAATTATTCCAACAACATGTTATTTCCTTTATTTTTATAAACCCAATTTAAGACTCTTTTTTATTGTGTTTGCATAGCAATTCCTAAGTCTAGTAATGAAGCCTCCCAAGCCCACTCCAAGGTAAGGTAAGGTGAGGTGGAGCAAGTACAGTCTCATTTCTACTGCCTAGCTACAAATGCATTTATTTTCTCAATATTCCTTTCTCCCCAAAAAAATCCCAGATTTCCTGGTTATACAAGATGTCACTTCTCATCTCTGCCAGTCCTGTGGGGCAAGTTAATATGTTTGTATTAAGTTAATATGATGGCACAGAGCACAGATGCACCCTACACATGCAAATATCGCCATTAGGTAACAAGCAAGTACTCTTACCTCACAGGTGAGGAAGCTGAAGGGCAAACTGACCTCCCATCACCGAGACAGTGACAGATCTGTGAACAAATCCCAGGGTCGTGAGTCCCAGTCTGTATAGTTGTCTCTCCTTAACACCCATATGGTTAAGACCAGGGAGAGGCTGTCTCTTTCAAGGTGGGATATGCACTACTGAACTCTGCAGCTTCATTTTCTTCTTAAGCATACAGGGGTAAACTGTTTGACAAAAATTAGTGGAATTACAAACTTAAAAGGCACGTAGGTGGAAGAAGGATCAGACCCTTTATCTTTGCAGAGCAGCAGTTGGGTACATTGACTTGTCTTTACAATAACCGTAGCAAGATCAATAGAAGTTTCACACTTTTAGTACATTCCCACATAGAATCATAGAATGATTTGGGTTGGAAGGGACCTTAAAGATCATCCAGTCCAACCCCCCTGCCATGGGCAGGAACACCTCCCACCAGACCAGGTTGCCCAAAGCTCTGTCCAACCTCGCCTTGAACACTTCCAGGAAAGGGTCATCCACAACTTCCCTGGGCAACCTGTGCCAGTGTCTCACCACCCTCACAGTAAAGAATTTTTTCCTAATATCCAGTCTAAATCTACCCTCTTCCAGCTTAAAACCATTCCCCCTTATTCTTCGCTTACTTAGCCTTGCAAAAAGTCCCTCCCCAGCTTTCCTGTAGGACCCCTTCAGGAACTGGATGACTGCAATAAGGTCCCCCTGGAGCCTTCTCTTCTTCAGGCTGAGCAGCCCCAACTCTCTCAGCCGATCCTCGCAGGGGAGGTGCTCCAGCCCTCTGATCATCTTTGTGGCCCTCCTCTGGACCCGCTCCAACAGCTCGATGTCCTTCTTATATTGGGGGCCCCAGAACTGGATGCAGTACTCCAGGTGGGGTCTCATCAGAGCCGAGTAGAGGGGCAGAATCCCTGTCCTCACTCTGCTGGCCACACTTCCTGTGATGCAGCCCTGGATGTGGTTGGCCTTCTGGGCTGCAAGCGCATATGACCCAGAGCAGATGTACTTGCAGGGGTTGAAGACACTGTTGTTTCAATTTTTTCTTATTTTTTATTTTTTTTAAGATAAATCAGCACAAATTCCAGATCTTTAATACAAAACCCACCTGACTGCTAAGGTACCCCTGTGGTGTTCATAAAGACTTCCTGGACAGGTACACGATGGCAGCAGGGGCACGAACCATAATGAATATCCTCAGATGAGATGATCCAAGTGGCCGAAGCACAGAACTGCTATGTCCTCCCTCCCAAACCAAGGCTTGTCAGTTTGTTTTCATAGTGAAATAACTAACTTCACTGCAAAACCTTCCGGGGGACCATTGCTATAAGTTTTCCTATGATGTAGTCAAGCAAGGTCAGTGACAGTTCAGTGGCGCAGGGTTCAGTACCACTAGCTACAACATGGCAAAACCTACCTATTTCTTTTCTCCTTTAGGTTTGATTGCAGAACAGCTGCTGGACCAGAGAGACAACAGACACTGGGAACATAGTCAAAGCTCACTGTACTGAGTAGAAACCTTTCTCTTCAATAGAATTTTAACTCTGGCTAGAAGCGCTCACATATTTCATTGTAAAGACAAGTCTCAGACTTTCAGAGGACATTTTCCTTTGTTCTACTTTAATCAATCAGTGCTAATCAACCAGCATTTAGTTTCAGCTCGAGGAAGGAATGACAGAAATAATTATGACCAGAGACAGACATCCCATCACGTTCTCCATACCTATTAACCACCTCAGATAAATTGGCAATCAATTAACTGAGATTAAAAAGTCTAGCACAAAAACCATCTTCTTTACAACTCTCTTTATTCCCATATCTAAAGCCAAGATTACAAAATTACTGTCCAACCTCTGCATATGTTCATATAAATGCAACATTGCTCAGTCCATAAAACAGTTTTGCTGGTTCATCGCGGGACATGGGTTCCTCTGACACTGAAATACAATATGGACTTGTTCCAAGCTGCACTTGACCAGAGAACAGAATTAGCCACTTCTGATGTGTCTGTTGATAAGGGATCAGCTAAACAACCATATTATCACAGAATAGTTAAACCCAGAGTTACGTCCTATAGGTTCAAGTTGCCCATTGTAAAAGAAATTTGCAGTCTTGAAGACAAGTTATTCTAGGTGGATTAAAGATGTGAAAAATTCACATACTAGTGTGAAATAGGAGGCTAAGGTTGTTGTAGCTTTGGGCACTTACAAGGTACAGGTCTGCCTTTCTTATTTGACTTAATGTAAGCATTTGTTTAGGATAGGATGCATGGTGTCCTAGACTCCCTGGACTGCACTGTCTGTAAACACTGGAGATGAATCAGATGAAACCTGCCAAACATCTGCTTTCATTTATCAAAACAAGGTTAAGAAACTTGATCTTAGTTTATAAACACCTCTTTCACAAACAGAAAGAAGGCGTAACACTGAATGGGAAGCTGACCCTGTCCAGCAGTGTCCAGCTCATAACACAGAAACCTACAAGCAGTAGCAGTCACCAAGATTATTACATGAGGCAGCGCCACTACTTTTATTACAAATAAATAGAATAAACTCAAAGTGACACCATGGTAGTATCAAGCAGTCAGGTTTATATCTAATCTTCATAGCTGCTTGTCAATAGTCTCCATATATTTGGAGTGTCTGGCATTTTGATTTTATTACACATGCCACTTGTGCTTTTTTCTTCAAATACACAAATTATTCTTGCCTTCTTCTGCCTGCAGGTTTCTTGTTTGGACTTTTCTAAGCTTAACGATGAGTAAAATTACATGGCTTTAATCCAACAAATCCAAGTATAAACTGCATTGAAGAATGGTCTGTACAATTGCCAGTGTTCAGGACAACCTGGAGTCCATGGACAATTCCAGAAGAAAACCCATATTGTAATAATATTTACAGAAGGGGAACGATGGACTCCTTAAGTAGCTTGCTAACTGTCCAAATCTAAGGCATCAACAGTAAATAACATGATGATTTGGGGAGATGGCTCTTGGTGGAGGCTGTCAGAGTGGCACACCCGGTGTTATCCCAGCTCAGCAGCAGGGAATTGGGAACAATCACAGACTTTCACCTTTTTAGTCAAAAGAAATGTGCTTTTAGTAAAGATAACTTCTTAGCCAAAGAAGTTACCCAATCTTAATAACTTTACCACCACAACTTTTTCTAATAGCACTTAGGAAAATCTAAAATCTGATTTACTATACACATGATCGCCTGAGTGACACATGCTGAGAGAGATGCCAAATCTAGCTCAGAGGCAAAACAAACAAACAAACAATAAACAACCAAAAATGAAACAAAAACACACACACACACACACACACACACACACACACACACACACACATACACACCCCCCACCCACCCCCACAAAAAAAGTGTGTTTTAATACAACCAAGCAAGAGCACAGGATATGAGCAGGAACAGAAAGCATCAGCCTTACTCACAGGGTGCAACCCGCCGAGGAAATACTCACCTGTTGGTTAATGATGACACAGCAAGTTTCAAGATGATGCTTTGGAGGAGGAGAAAGAGAAGCTATTTTAAAAGTAAACCCACTTTCACTGATACCCTCATACCCACCTACAACCAGAAAAAAGCATCTGTTCATCATCCAGGCACCAAGTCCAGGGTCTACTCAGGATCTCTCACAGAACACAAAGGACATGGCTCTGGAATCCTCATCCTGGCTCCATCCATGGCTGGTGACCACTCACTGCTTCAGGATGTGCTCTTGAACCCTGGCGCTGACAGCAACTGCCTTCTTTTATCCCTCCATCCCACCTCACATCTGTAGGTTATCAGGGATGACTCACTGCCCTTTCTCTCCTCCCTGAGTACCTCAAGACTTCCAGTCCCAACCTTTATCCTTGGGCTGTCACCCCTTTGATGGTCTGAGGCTTTGTTTCAGCCTTGGTGTAGGTTGTACTTTTCCATAGGCCATCCCTTGTTTGCCTGACCCAGCCTGAAGCTGTGCTATTGCCAGCTCCAGCTCAGCATGGAGAAATGTGACCAGAGGTGGTGTTCTGCTGTGTCACCTATGGTGTTTTAGGTCTCAGCAATCACAGATGTAATCCTATGTCTTTTCGTTGATGGGAGGTCAAATTACACCAGGCTTCAGCCAGTGACCGAGGTTGCTCCTAAGGGGTCTGTGGAAAGTGATTGCACCGAACTGGACAGCTGGTTATATATTTATTGGGAATTCCTATCTCTACTGGAAATAAACAAAAAAGAAGGTTGAAAACCATTGAACTAGATAATGCACGAGCCTTCCAGTGGCCTTGAATATGCTATTCATTGAGGTCGGAAGCTGTTATGGAATTTTTCAATACATGATTTAATCCAAGCAGCCCAAGCTCCAGAAGAAGAGGGAGGAAACCCAGTGACTCTGGAGCCAGGGCCCCTCGGGCAAGGAAAGGGAACATTTTCAATGGCTTTTAGAGGATGTGCTGGCCAAGCCACACATGTTACAGCAGTTCACTAGTAGCATTATAAAATTAGTAAAGCAGTGTCAGGTGAGCTCCCTACTTGCCTACTTCGGGCATTTGTGACTTTTAACGGCCTCACAATCAGAGGTGTCTTCCTCCATCAGAAGCAGCTCTTGGTCAAGGGCACTCAATGCTAACCAATGTTCATAAGTGAACTGTATCCCCTGTGGATGCAAAGGGTCCTACTGCTCAAAGTGGATCAGGCCTTATAATTTGTTAAATAACAAAACCACCACAGCCTGGTGGAAGGCATCATGCAGGCAGTGCCCAAGTGAGGTTAGAAAACAAACCCTAATACAAAAAGAGGTGAAGGGATGATAGGATATAATTTAAATTGTTTTAACAATAGAGGAAGCCCATGACTGAACACGTATTTTATCTCCCTGTAGATACGCAATAGCTGTGAAAGGATCCTGGAACTGCAGGGAAACAGCAGTGACTCGCCATCCCCTTGATAACAGGGGCCTTGAAGGAAGACATGCTCTGTGTCCCCAGAAGACCTCCCAGCAGTCATAAATGCTTTGCTCATTTTGGGTTTTTGGATACAAGGTTTGCGAGGCCACCTCCAGAAAAAGACCCTGTGAGTGCACCATCCCGTGCCTCAGTTTCCCCATCCACACAGCCAGGGTAGCTTGGCTGTCCCCACAGGAGCACTGGGAAGATGGATTGGTTAATATTTGCTTAGTGCTCTGGAGATAGCACTATATAAGCCTAATTACATTTTATGCCCTCGTGTGATAAGGATGTCATCCTGGATTAGAGGGGATTAGTTGTTAATGCCATTCCTGTACATACCGGTCCCCTCCAGGGCTTTGAGTTCCGCTGAGAAGGTTTTTCCTGCTGCTTTCAAATCAGCAAGGTCCTCCTAGTTATGTTTAATCAAGGAAATCAAGGATTTTTTGGGGGGTGAAAACAACACTTGGTGGATACCTGGATATGCCTTCAGCCAAGCAGAGATGTGTGCTTAGCGAACACTAGCACGCACTCAGTGAAACTCTCTCACTTTGGCATCCCTAAACCTTTGCCAGGGCCAGAGGAAGGGGCTGAGTGCGTCACCTCCCTGTGCACTGGGCTCCAAACACACCGCCAAGTTACTGAGTACAAAGCTAAGTTAATGTTTAGCACTCGCCCAAAACACGGAGATTGCTGAATGCCAAGGGAAATGGAGTGAGAAACCGCATGCTGGTAGGGCTTGCAGGGCAAAATGCTCCTGAGAGGACATCCCCACATCCCAGCAGCGCCGGTCTCCAGAGAGCGCTCCCATCCGCTGCAATGTCCCAGAGCAAGTGAGGGGAACCTGGCCCCACGCTGCACGGTGACAGCCAAGTGGTTCACAGGGATTTTGCTTTTCCTAACTTATTGCCGTGAAGTTTCCATCCCTTCACTGCAGCGACCCTGACTGCTCTTGGAGGACTGCCTGGAGGGCCAAAGCACTCACCAGGTTGCAGAGCTACCAGGCACTCAGCTGAGATCCCTTCCAGAGATCCCTTTCCAGTGCTCCCACTTGCTCCGAGCATTGGCTCACCCCTGGCACGGGCTGGATTTCAGCTGCTGACTCGGAAGGAAAAGGGCTGTCCTGTCCCTACCTTCTGCTTGCGAGGGCTTGTCCCAGACGAAACCCTGGATCGGTCATCTGTTGCTGAGCTCCCAGGATTCACCTGGAGATGGACCCAGGCTCTTCTCAGCGGCAGGAGGAGAAGGATACCACCTCCTGGCTCTCAGCCCCAAGCTAACAGGAGCAGCTTTGGCTCACCAGTGTGGTGAAGAAGCTTGGTGGAAAGGAAAAACTCCAGGGAAGTCTCAAGTTGCATCAGACTTCCAGAGACAGATCCCACCATGGTCCTTTAGTGGGAACCGTCTGCAGTCAGGTATAAACCAGGGAGCTGCAGCAAGAAGTGGTGGGAACTGGTGATCTGCAGCACAAGTCTTGCAAATGTCCCTAAATTGTGAAACCAATGTTCACCCAGGCTGTATGGCAATAGCCAGGGATGCATGTGAGTGCAGGTTGGCAGGAGCATCTACCAAAATCCTAGGAGCAGATCCTGACAACCTGAATGTGTTGCAGCAGCAGCATCAGCACTCACCTGAGTGGAGGGGTGCTCCCAGAGCAAAGGGGACCCCATTGCAGCAGATGGTGAAGATGTTGGAAGGGGTTTTGAAGGGTTTTTGGGCACAGGAAATCAGCTTGACGCACAAAGGAAGCACAGACATGGCTTTTGCAGTTTATATTTCAATGGGAATAGGCAGCTGTGAGGCTAAACCATGCAGGAAGGAGAGAACCAGGTATCCTTACAGGAATACACTGGGAAGTCCATGCCCTCCAAGCAGGGCAGCCCGTCATTCACATGTGGCATTTTGGGGATGGGTTGCTCTGTAGCGTTCACATTTAATAATAAATGAGAATATTTTTTCACTTGTCAGCACAAATAAAATGACCCCAGAGAAAGGAGGAATTGCTGCTTTCAAAAGAGGTTTGCCAACCCATGGCATGACAAGCACTAGAGGCAGCTGCAAGGCAGAGTGCTGGGGGACATGGGGCTGCAGATGCCACCAGGGTGCCCTGGCTTGGTGCAGCCCATCCAGAGCCTCAGCGGAGCCATCACCGGGGAGCCCGGAGCATCGCACTCCTTCAGTGGGAAGACCAACATCCCTCCCAGCAGCTACTCCAAATGCAGGGCACAGAGCCAAGCTGTCAGGGAAGCCAGCAGGAGCCCATTAGCAATTTTATCAAACTCAACGTTTTTTGGCAGAATATCTCCATTTCGGTGAGTCAGTAGCCTTGGAAAGCATCTGTCAACAGCAGTGAAGCTCAAGGCAGGTGTGTGGGGAAAGATCCCTGGGACACACACCGATCCAGCTGCTTAGAAGGAGCCATGCAGTGAACCAGCCCGCTTTTTGGCTAAAATCACTTCAGTCTATCCTTTGTCCAGCAACAGCAGAGCTCGTCCAAGCTGAGTTTTCAGTTATGTGAACCAGCACCCATAGGGTTGAGACAACAGCAGGTTTGCCCACTGGCTCATTCACTCTTTAAGAGTTACTTTGCATGTTAGATCAAATCATCAGTTTGTCAAATTAGGCCCCTTATCCAGCACAGGTCAAGCTTGCTGGGAGCCATCACATCCCCCCTGATCTCTGGCCACTCTCCAACCTGCCCATGTCTGCCCCATCCCAGCATGACGCTGGCCTTTCCTCGCAGCCCTTCTCTACAAACCCCCAGCAAGCAGTTCACGAGGATTTATGGCCAACTCTGGCTCTGCAGGGATGGAGCTCTTAGCACTGTTGGAGAGATGGAGGAGATAGGGCAAGGGATGCAGGCATAGGCACAGCCAGCGGATGGGGGACTTGCTGGCAGCCCAAAAATGCTGCCAGTCCCTGCTCCCCATTCCCCCTGCAGCCGCCTAACAAGGCATTTGTGCACTGAGAGCAGAGTCGGGTCTCCAACATCAGCTCACAGTGCTTGGACCGGGGATTCACCTGTCCCAAAACAGGGGACGGCTCTGACACAGCTCTGGAGGGGCAAGGCAGGAAGCGAAACTGTGCCGGAGACTTGCACCACAGACTGCGGTGGTGGAGCCTCTGCCAGGGGAGGGCTTTGTTTCTCTCCCCTCTTTTAAAAAAAAAATCCTTTTTCTTTCTGTTTTTAATCAGGATGGGGTACAGGAGGACTGACAGACAACAAGTCTCACTGAGTGGGATTCAGCCACTCGCCTCCCTCTCCCAGCAGCGACCGCCACAGGGCTGCAGATGTCACAGCTGCAGGTACCTCCTTGCAAGAAAAAGCAGGAAAAAACTGGCGGGGAGTGGAACCGAGTGGTGAGCAGATTAGAAACCCAGCTCCTATTTATAGACCGGCAGTAGAGAAACTGCCCGTGTGACAGGGCCATCTGATTAACCCCATCAGCCCCAAACATCAACCTGCCCAGGGCTGCTGAGCCAGCCCCTGCCCAGGCCATCAGGGAGCATTTTGGCACAGGGGAAGTAGGAGAGACCCCATGCAAGGGACCCATGGAGGGAGCAGGAGGCAGGTCCAGGCACGATGGACCTTACAGGGGCCATTCCTCAGCACAGGCACCGTGGGGAAGATGGGGTTATGGGGGAAAGATGTTGGGTCACTGGGACAAGGAAGAGAATATCTTGGTGTCCTGCTGCATGTGATGTATGTATGCTGTATGTGTCCTGCCAGTGAGCCAAAAATGTTTCCTCTAATGGGGAGGTAAAGAACAGGTTTTATGGGCAACTTCAGTTTTTCCAGTCTCTTTTGTGACCCCTGAGCTTTGGCAAGGTTGAAGATAATGGGGGCTGTTGCTCTGAGGGCCATATCCATTGCCCATGAGTGGCTGCTGGTGCTTGCAGAGTTGGCTGCTCCATCCCACAGGAGTGTGGTCGCTATCCCATTGCTGCTTCCCACCACGGTGACCCCAGAGCTCATCAGCAAGAGGACAGCCAGGTGGTGTCGCCAGCTCTTTGCCAAATTCACAGTGATTTCTTAAATCTATCAGTTTCCAAGGACAGGTCATGAAAACACACACATAAAAAATACATTGCAAGTGCCCTGCATATCCAACAGCTGGTACCAAGAGCAGAGCAGAGTGTGGGGTGCATCCTGGCGAGGGGTGGTCAGCACATCTTCAGGTGCAGGAGCATCTTCCTGAAGCTTCCTTCTGACTGCTGCTCTACCTGCTGTCACTTATGGGGGCCTCAATGCCATACACAGTCCTTAAATACAGAAATCGGGTATTGCCAGTTTGCTCAGTCTTCCCCTTTCCCAGGTCTGGATTTCACCAAAAAAGGACTAGACCATCTGTAACCACTCTTCCAAGACAAAACATTCAGTGATTCTGTAAAAAAAAAGGTGTCATAGGCTGCATAGCTGAACGTTGCGTTTGGTACCTGGCCAGCAGCCATTGCCCATAATGGAGATTGCTGAGCAAGAAGCTGCTGCACACTGGACCCACCGGGGCTGTCTCACGTCACCAGCAATGCAGCTCCTGTGGTGACACCACTGAACAGGCAGCAGGGGGTACTTTTCACTCCATTTCACCTCCTGCAACTCTGGAGGCTGAGTGGCTTCTTGAGGCTGACTGCTCTGGAATCGCCCCTAATCTCTGCATAGGAACAGCTCCACAAACACGAGGCTAGGTCCAGGCAGGTTTCATTGCAATTCTCCATCATTTAAGAACCAAACCTTCCCCTCCAAGCCCACTCAGCTATAGGCCTCAGCCTATTGCTGCCTCTGTCATGGAGACACTTTCCAGCTGTTCTACTCCTTCCTTGTGTCAATAGCTATTTTTACAAGATTGTTTTTCTTTACTTCTTAATTGATCTAAATCCTTTCCCTTGGCTTTCTTGTTAAAGCTGGATTTGAAGAGAAGGAGTTCATTAACTCAGCCATTTTTGAGTCATTATGAATTTCATCTCTCTACTCATTAATTACTCATTACCCTTCACTCTGGAGGGCTGCTTTGTCCCAGATCTGTTTGCGAGCATCTTCCTTGGTACCCTATAATCCCCTCAGCTCCACAGTAGCTCAGGCTGGTTTATGCTGCCTTCGCTTCCCCCTCCACTGCTCCCCATCTCCTCCGCTCCCAAGCGAGCTCCTGCCTTTTCATCATGCCCGAGCGGCTGTGTCCCACTGAGCCCCCCTGGCCCTGGGTCCCTTGGTGGGTCCAAGCCCCATGAGCATCGTCCCCGTGGATTGTGCCTGCCCCAAGGGACAAGAACCCATTCC
>NW_010177676.1:81997-82617 GCF_000695765.1 Mesitornis unicolor
CCTCTGTGCTGGGCAGAAAGAAGAACCACAGCTCCTGGTTAACATGCTGGCACTCTGGTTTGGATATAAATAACCCTTTTTTGGAAAGGAATAGCTTTGCTTGGCCTGTTTTGGTACCTGCCAAGTTATGACAAAGCATCACAGAGAGCAATGTTGCATAAAGGCCTTGGGTTTCACGGGCCAATATTTTCCAAGCCTTTGGCTGCAGTCAGATCCCTAGGAAGAACCTGAACCATGCAAGCATCTCTTGTGCTGCAGCTGCAGTGGTCCAGGGGAGCACAGCAGCTGAAATGGTGCCGTTGTCCTCCCATTCCCACACGAGCACTGCCCTGGCAGGGGAGAGTTGTGTGCAGTGTAGGTACACTCACACTGCTGCTGAAACAACCTTCTCCAGTACATCTTACATGCATGGATTCGCTATAGCCCCATATCACCCACGAATGGATCCATCACTGGGGAATCACACCAAGTGATGGTCTTTCTCTGGACCTAAACAAACATACAAGCACCCAGTGTCTGCTGGCAAGAGATCTCCTCCATCCCAGACTGGTGCTTGGGTTGATTTCCCTGCCCGTGTTGCCGCAGCAGCTTCACAGAATCACAAAATATCAGGAGTTGGA
>NW_010177677.1:0-9180 GCF_000695765.1 Mesitornis unicolor
GACCCCCCGTCTAGGCGGCTGCTGTCCTGGCAGGGCCCCGGAGACTGCTGTTCCTGGCCTTCTCAGAGATGTCGGCAGGGCTGAGTCTGAGAGCTTCTTAGGCTTGAGGCGAGGCTGGGTGGGGGACGCGGGGGGCGCATGTAATGTATGCCTTGTTGCGTGGGTGGAAGTTGTGACTCTGGCGCCTTTCCATGATAGGGGGAGCACTTCAGGAGGAATGGGCGTGGGTTGGCTCCTCAGCCCCATCTCCCTCCAGAATGTGAAGAACATGGCATTTACTTTTCCATTTTGTCTATTGGGAAGTCTCTTGTGGAATGCTTTTAGGGTTCCTAAGTGCCCAGCGCCATCACTAAGTTACAGGCAACCTGAAAATCTCTCTTAAGCCTCTTTGAGTAACTTTCATTTGTCTATACCTGTATGTCACATGTAGTTATGATGCAAGGTATACCTTCTCAAACACTTGTTGTGGTCTTAAAACATCAGAACAGCATTTCTTATTTCATTGGTGCTGACTGTCTGGAAAAGTGGGCAGTGAAACGCACTTCAGAGCTGTAGGTGCCCTTAATACATCCAGCAGGTGTCAGCATACAAACAGAGAGCGTTTGTTTTTTGTTATGATACAATGTGATGCTCATGGCCGAAGTGTAACTGCCCTAGCAGCATGATACCCATCACATAAAGCAATAGGTAGGTGTAGATATTTTAACTTGATACTGAGAGCAGAAATCAGCTTTTCTAGGTTAAGGAATATGCTCCTGGCTTTTTCGTGTGGCATATTTAATGTCTGCCCATACCATGAAGAGAGGGCTGAAGAGTATCACAGTAAAAATGGGGTAAAGAGTGGGCTGGAGTCCAAATGAGTTATTGTAACAGTTTGCAAATCTGTTTGCTCATGTCTGATTTGAGGTTTAGATTTATTGCTTAGGATCCTGCTCCTACAAAAACCCATGTTCATACATACCTTGTGAGTAGTGATATTTATATCCTAAAGTCTGTGCAGTATAAAGGCATTTTTTTCTGCCTAGTCAGAAGGCCTGTATTGTTCATCTAAAGTGAAATGCGATTAGTCTAATTTCACAGATTAGGAAACAATCAGGTAAAAGTAGAGAAGGAGAACATAAAGTCTTCTAAGTTTCTAATTCCTTATAAGAAGTCTCATTTTTTTGTTCTTAATTGCAGGTAGCCCTACTGTTTCTGGTATGTCAGATATGGATTATCCTTTGCAAGGACCGGGTTTGCTGTCAATACCTAATCTTCCAGAGATCAGCTCAGTACGCAGAGTCCCACTTCCCCCAGAGCTAGTGGAGCATTTTGGACGTATCCTTATGAAAAATAATATGTTACATTGTGCAAGTCATAAAATTAGAAATGAGATTTTTATTTTTTTTACTGTAATCTTCTCCAATCTTTCTGTCAAAATTCTAGTAAAGAACTTTGATATTGTTCACATTGCCTTCATAAGCCTCCAAGTGGTAACAAGGTCCATTTATGTAGAGTTGCTGGTGGAATTAGTTTCTGCATGAAGTTTAAATGTTTATGATACATAGTTTATGTACTCCTGTATGTAAAGTAATACTATTTAAAAAAAATGCTCAAGAGGACATTTTGCCTCTGCTAGCCAAAATGCATTTAGTCCTTACATCAGCAGTCTTTCAGATATGCAGTGCAATTGTATGATGGGAGTATTTCCAGAAATCAGCAGAGCTTGGCTGACCATTGACAGTGACATTTTTATCTGGAACTACGAAGATGGGTATGTAGAGAACACGTTCCTGATGCTACTCGATTGGTATCATACTGGAATTAAGCAACTGCAGTAATGGGAGATTTTTACCGGTAGCATAAACAAGTGCTATTCAGTTTAACTTACATTTAAGTTTTAAATGTAACTAACTAACATTTAGGTTTTACTAAAACATTTGAATAATAAGTGATTAAGGATGTTTAAGGGTTAGTAATATTGCTACCAAATCATTCAGAGATGAAAGAAAGGAAAATGCAATTGCTTAGGGTTGGGCATAACTAATATTCTAAAGTTATTGCTGTATTTATGCTAGGGCTTTGCTTATGCCAAAAAAATAGGAAAAAATACTCACTGACTATCTAAGTAGATTTGGTAAATACTCTGATGCATGTGCAGTGGCCAATCGCTCCGACAATCGCAATACAGCATTATTACTTTGAAGTATTGTGATTGAAGCTGTCCTGCCTAACTTATTTTAAGGATGATTAAAACTGAAAATAATTTCATTGTATTTTCAAATGGCATAGATATATTTCTAATTTGCAGGTCTACTTCTTTATTTGTCTCTATAGAAAGAATTCTTTTAGCAAGAATTGCTTTATACATGCTTTTGAATTTCCTAAGATTGAAGTTCAGATTGTGGCACACATAGCTCCTATCCATACATTTGCACTCTGTCACAGTTGTAGTCAATACGTTCCCCAAATAAACAACACTACATGCCATTAATCTTGCTGGGGAAGAGGTTGGCAATTTTTTTGTAGATAATTTTCATGGGGAAAAAAAAAAGCCATATGAGTTCCCCCTCTTGATGTTAATCAGCATTGCAGATGCTGCATTGTGTAATTCAGTGCAAACTCTATGAATTAACAAATCCACAGATACAAAATACTGCAGTTGGGTTTCAGGTTTGAAACTCAGCTGCAGGGACTCCAGGCAGCTCAAATGATTGCCTGTATAGTTTTGCTGTGAAATGTCTGTGTCGTTCCGTTCTGCTCAACCTGCTTCCACCTAAAGTAAAAAATGTAGATGGCTTCAGAGTGTTAAAATAAGTATTAATAATTTTTAAACATACAGAGTCTGATTTTATTTACTTTGTGGTACTACGTGACAAGTTTTATGGAGGTGCGGTTTTTTTCTGCTTGTTGACAGAGGAGATCTGGCTTATTTTGATGGCCTCAGTGAAACTATTCTTGCAGTGGGTCTTGTAAAGCCAAAGGCAGGTAAGGAGTACATGGCAGTGACTAGAATTAAGCAGTTACTGAATCTTCCAAATATGTTTTTCATATACACTTACTTGAAAATCTGTGGTCTGTATATATGTATACACAAGATGTGGATTTGTTTCATTTTTAGAGACATTATGAAATTAATTATAAGCCAAAAATAATGTATTGTTTTAACAGTCATTTCCACTGATAAGCTTGCAAATAATTTGCTACATTGTACTCTTAGTATTTGTAAATTTATAAATTTGCACATTCAAGTCATAACTTCCAATGAGATCATGCTTTCTAGCTCTTCCAGTTCTTTTAGTAGCTACTACTTAGATAACATTGAATTCAAAGTTGAATTTACAATAGGGTTAAATTTAAAAGAAGTGTGTTTATAAGAAAAATGTAATTTTAAGTATCCTGTTTTTCATTAACTGGAAGCTGAACTGCTGACTGATTATCCTTTCTAATTCTACAGTTTAGTTTCACAGATCATTAGATCTTAAATGTGACTATTCCCTCTAATCAGTCGACGTGTCTTTGCATTGGATACACTGGAAACATCATTCTGATCTGAGAAGTTAGCTGCAAATTAAATTTTATTTTCTCCCCTTCCTTAGGTATCTTCCAGCCTCATGTACGACACTTACTTGTTCTGGCTACGCCCGTAGATATCGTGATTTTGGGGCTCAGTTGTGCTAATATACAAGCAGGTGATTCTCTTTTTGACCCTCGTTTTCAGTTGTGCATTAAGTATTCATGGCTGTTTTACTAGTAGCCATTTAAAGAAAAGCAGTTAAAAAATCCCAACAGACCAAGACCATGTGCTAAGCACCTCATTAATTTTGAAATCATGTTACAGACAGGGAAATAATTTTTATGGGATGTGCACTTGCGGGATCCTGGACTCCCATAGGAGCACTGAGTTACATTATTCACCTGTTTAACATAAAGAGATTTTGAAATAGGTACTCCTGTTAATTAAACTGCATGTTGAAGAGGGAGAGAAGGGCATAAATTTTGGAATGGGTGAATACAATTCATTAACCTCGTTGGCATTTGTATGCCAACCACAGAAATTGAGAATGTGATACCATTTTTTAATGCTATATATGTTAACAGAGGAAATACACAGTTGTATTGTAAAAGTGAGAGGATTACAATGTTTTGCTGCCATTTTTATATATTTTTTACATTTTTATATCTTTTTATCTTGATATGCAAGAGAAAAATAGAGATCTGTGTTTTAAACTTGTGATTTAGACATGTCTGATGTACAGAAATTAAAAAAAAAATATTTCCTTACTTAGAAACTTACACAGAGAATTTACTTTAGTTTTCTAAAAAACAGATTTGTTACTCTGCAGATCACTTTGGAGAACAACTATTACAGAATCTGTTCAGAAATAATGAAACTTGCTGTAATTTTTCTTGTTTTCCAAAATGCTTATTACAGACCTGAGAACATTTATGAGAACATCCTAAAAACTAAAGAGGATTTCTTTATTTGTGTATTTCTCTATTTATTTAAGGTACTGGATCACTCAATGACAGTATGTCTGGTGGAATGCAGTTCCTTCCAGACCCCCTCTATTCACTCCCTACTGACAATACTTACATTCTGGCAATAACATCCACTGATAATGGGCGTATCTTTTTGGCTGGAAAGGATGGCTGCTTATACGAAGTAGCATACCAGGTGACTATGGGTTTTACACACAGACATTTTTCATTGTTTAATGGTTGTAGGATCTGGGCACTGGAAGTTCTAAAACATATCATGTTTGCCATCTTTTTTCTTCCATAATTATGTTGCATGACTTGGTTGCGCAACAGCTTCTACATCATAGTGTAGATGTATTTTCTTTTAAGAAGTAGTATTTATATGTGGAACAGCAACGCAACTTTGGAGAACAAAAAAAAAGTAAAATTGTGACATCCAACACGTTCTTTGATGTAAAATTTTCCTTTTATCATCACCTGTTTCTTTCAATTGACTAGAACAACTTTTTCAATTAAACCAATGGTGTGTAGGTAGGTTTTTACATGTTTTCATACTTGTACTGTTAACATATTTTAGTATAACTACTAGTTTGGGTTTGGTTTTGTTTTGTTTTGTGTTTCTTTCAACACTGTATTTGTTTTAAATTGTAGGCTGAAGCAGGCTGGTTTAGCCAGCGCTGCAGAAAAATTAATCATTCAAAGAGTGCGCTGTCTTTCCTTATTCCTTCATTGCTACAGTTCACATTCTCAGAGGATGGTAAGTACTGATGTTAGACTTAGCAGTAACTTAATGTAACCTTTTAAATTATACTGAACAGATTGAAGAGTTTTCAGAGCATTTAGTTACTGTCAGTGAAACTTGCAGTGGTTGACTATTATAAAAATCGAGTCACTTCTTCGTGTGTCTCATTCAGGATATAGATACCAAAGTCTGCAAAGTGTGACATTTCTGACTGAAGTTACTGTTCTGTAGTGCAAAATTAACATGTGTTTAGTGGGATCACTGCAAACAGTACAATCTTTAAGTAAATAATTTTACCCTGTTTTACTGGTTAGTGAAAAATTTTGAAATGATTATATATTTTTTATTTTAACTTTTCTAATAATTGTGTGAAATTGATTGCTGTTTTAAATCACTTATAGTAGGAGTTCTGTGTGAGACTCCTGCAGTTTTTGTTAGCTCACAATTAATTATTTTATAGATACTGTCTCAAACTTGTTTTCACTAAATCTACTGTTGATTAGCTGGTTTTCCTTTTTACTTCTCTCTCCCCAGATCCTGTCGTTCAAATTGCCATTGACAACTCTCGTAATACCTTACACACCCGCTCAGAAAAAGGAATGCTGCAAGTATGTGACTTCTTCTAGTGACTATTGGCTATGTTACTTATGTGTATATAACTATTGAAGTTTTCCTTAATACCTGGAAATTCTTGGTATGTATGTCAGGATGTTATTCAAGTTTATCTTTTTGTGTGTGCTGAAGGCCTGAATTAATTTCTTCTGAGGAAAGAGTAGTCCTTTGATCTTCCCTTCAATTATATGGAAACATGAGGAAGAAATAAAAATAGAGTTTTGAGTTGCTGCTTGATAGATGATCTGTATAAATTAATTCAACCATAAATCACTAAGTTGTTGTATTGAATTGCAGGTTTATGATTTGGGACAAGATGGTCAAGGAATGACCAGGGTTGCTTCTCTTTCACAAAATGCTATAGTTTCTGCTGCTGGGAGCATTGCAAGGTATATTTATGACAATTATAAGAGGCTTCTTTAAGGCCAGTATTTTTAAAGAAGGTTGTCTGCTTATTGCTTTGGATTGTAAGAGTATGGAGGTTTTTTGGTTTTGTTTTTTAGAACAATAGATCGTTCTGTATTCAAGCCTATTGTTCAAATAGCAGTGATTGAAAATTCTGAATCTATAGACTGTCAGCTACTAGCAATCACACATGCAGGTAAGAAAGCAATGCTAATTCTGCCCCCTCCCCCTAGTTTTAAACTGATAAATGGCATCTGCACAGTTTAGCAAAATTGTGACTTTTTTATCTTTTGTTCAGGTGTCCGACTGTATTTTAGTACATCACAATTTAAGCATCCAACAGCTCGTCCCTCCATGTTAACCTTGGTTCATGTCCGTTTGCCACCTGGATTTTCAGCTGCTTCTAATGTAGAGAAGCCCGCAAAGGTTCATAGAGCTCTTTATAGCAAAGGTAAGCAGTGGAACATGGCTCAGATGGTACTGGTTTGGGGGTTTTTTTTGTGACAGTTACTATCAGACTGTTTTTACGTTGAAGAGTTTGAAGCAGTAGGAATAACTGGAAACAAAGCGTGGCTTCTGCGTCTTAGTGGGAGAGCTTTTGGAAGTGGAACATTGTCACATTTTTCAGAATTTACTTCTGCAAGATGCACTGTTAAAAAAGAGAATTCTGTTGCTTTTATTTTAAACTCATTTAGCTAAAGATAACATAACACAACAAAGAGCTGCCAGACAGTTCCAATTCTGTGTGACTTCTGATTGTAGGCTGAATTTTTAAAAGTGCTGCAGAAATGCAGGGAAGAAATGTCTCTCTGTTGCTGACTCTTTTAGTCATACATACTGATTTTTATCTTTGAAGTAATTTCCAGATGTTTTTTCATCCATGGTCTGTTTAAACATCTAATTTTTGAGGTACGTTCTACCTATTTTAGCTCATTTTCGTTTGTACGTTTTAGAGTAGATGGCAAATGGTGTTAAAAGTAACCTGGAAAACTCTATGACATAGAAACACAGAAGATATTATTTGCAATTCAAATTGTATGATTAGGCCAGATTTTTACTAAATAAGGAATAAATGAATGAATTTTCATCTAATGCATGATTATTGCTTCTAATACAAACTTAACATCTCTGTTCTTGCTAGGGGTTCTGCTGATGGCAGCTTCAGAAAATGAGGATAATGACATCCTGTGGTGTATCAATCATGATTCTTTCCCTTTTCAAAAGCCAATGATGGAAACACAGGTACTAAAGCAAACTTCTATGCAATTTTTATGAAATCTAGATATTATTTTTTCCTTTCTCATAACAGATACTTGAATAATGCTATCTGCAAGAAATGGGTAGTTCACAGAAAACTTCCATGAGGAGTATGGAAACGCTTACAAAGCTACTAATTAGTAAGCTTCAAAGAAAAAAAATAGTGGGTTGTTTTGTCAGTGAATAAGAACTAACCTTTTAATAGGAAATCCTAGTTCAGCCACACTTTCTAGCTTGATGCAAGCTATGTATCAAAGCAATTGCCTCGACTTCTAAGACTTGACTTCTAATTAGCATATTTGAAAGTACTGTGTATAGCATATTGCATATTTTGCATAAGGACTTGAAGACGGGGTTCACAGTCCATAGCAGTTTTCATTGATGAGGATAAAATTTGCGAAGATTGTTTAAAATGTAGGTGCTAGAGAATTTGGGTTTCTTTATTTAAACTGATATGCCACATCTTTATTAAATTTCAGTCATTACTAATGTCTTTATTATTTCATTGTATTTTTTCTGATTTTCATGATTGTCACACTAGTGCATTTGTAGTAGGGATTTGGAAGGGAGTAGTTTCATTATGCATCAGTTCAGGGAGAACATTTCATGTATTCCAGCTCTGAAGGTAGGGTGAAATCTTTTCCTGAAGTAGAGTGACATGTCAAAAACAGCATTATTGGAGAGTGATACAGTGGTAGAGCTGAAGTGAATAGAGAGACTGTGTAAGTTAGAAGTTTGAGTCAGGTTTTGATTTCTCTACTGTTTTAATAACTTACAAAGAAGCTTTATAATTAGTCCAGTTCCTTTCGCTGCAAAATGGTACACATAAATATCCCAAGTGCTGACTTCTCTTTTTTTACCTAGGGATTTGACAGCTAGGTTTCCCAAACACAACTGCAGCCTGTTCTTGAGCAGTGGTTTTGCCTTGTTGACATACAGTGTTTTCTAGAATGTCTTTGGAATGTTTTTTGTGGTGTGTTCTTGAGTTGTATTTGAAGTACTGCTGCCAACTGTGAAAGTTTTAAACCTTTATGATTCAGTTGCAGCATTTGTTGACTCTTTAAGAAATAATTTAAATTCATGATACTCTTGGTACTTAGTGCTGTTATGGCTTGCAGATTGTTGCTGTTTATATTATAGCAGCAATAAGGGATCCCACTTTTTAAGTTGTTTTACATTTAAATACAAAATATTATCCCTGTTCCCCAAAAGAAGCAATGTATTATTGCATGTCTCCCAAAAGCAGCAGTGTGTGTGTATTTATACGTGAATTTGGTGGTAACCTTCTGTTAGACAATGCAAGAACTTGCTTATGTTCTTTGGATTTTCTTGTGTCAAATGAAGTTTCTATTCTGTGTAATTTTAAATGGTAAATAGTGAAGTATCAACATGATTGTACAAAAACCATGTGTGTTACTGAACTTCGGATAATATCTATCTGTTGTTCAGATGACCACCCGTGTTGATGGACATTCTTGGGCTCTTTCGGCTATTGATGAACTTAAAGTTCAGAAGATTGTAACACCTCTAAATAAAGACATTATTCCAATAACTGATTCACCAGTTGTTGTGCAGCAACACATGCTGCCACCTAAGAAGTTTGTTCTGCTTTCAGCCCAGGTGAGTGTTACTTTTCTTAATGTAGGAAATCAGAAGAGTAAGTATAAAGTTTGAATCACACAGAATTACAGAACGTTAGGGAT
>NW_010177678.1:0-7724 GCF_000695765.1 Mesitornis unicolor
GTGGCAGCCACGTCCGAGCTGGGGCAGACTCACAAGGCAGCTGTTGGGTTTCTCTGTAACCACTAAAAGGCTTAGTCACTTGAGGAATAAATTCAGTATCTACAGCACAGGACGTTTTTATTCTCTGTGTGTATGCAGTGCCTGATTCCTGGAGGGAGGCCTGAAAATGAAGAATCACAGAATATTAGGAGTTGGAAGGGACCTTGAAAGCTCACCCAGTCCAACCCCTGCCAGAGCAGGATCACCCAGAGGAGGTCACACAGGAACACGGCCAGGGGTTTTGAATGTCTGCAGAGAAGGAGACTCCACAACCTCTCTGGGCAGCCTGGGCCATGCTCTGGCACCCTCACAGTAAAGGAGTTTTTCCTCATGTTCAGGGAAAAAGTTTTTCCTCATGTTCAGACTGAACCTCCTATGCTCCAGCTTGCTCCCATTGCCCCTTGTCCTGTCATTGGACATCCCAGAGCAGAGCCTGGCTCCTTCCTCCTGACACTCGCCCTTTACAAATGGATCCCCATGAATGAGGTCACCCCTCAGTCTCCTCAAGCTAAAGAGACCCAGCTCCCTCAGCCGCTCCTCATAAGAGAGATGCTCCACTCCCTCCATCATCTTTGTGGCTCTGTGCTGGACTCTTTCAAGCAGTTCCTGTCCTTCTTGAACTGAGGGCCTAGAACTGAACACAATATTGCAGATGTGGTCTCACCAGGGCAGAGTAGAGGGGGAAAGAATAAGCATTCACCATGTGAATGAATAGATGGCACAGCATATGCAATAGAGCTTTTCCTCTCAGACTCAGTGGTTTTCAACCTCAGTCAAAGTCAATAACAAGGTTTTTCAGTTTTATAAGCCACTGTATCTACTTGTCTATGCCCTTGCCAGGGCTGAATGCTGAGTCATTTTGATGATCCCGCCCATCATCCACTGAAACCCTTGGCTTTGTTAGATGCTCGTACTGTCATACCGATGTGTAAATAATTGCCTGGAAAATTCTGTATTTTGGAAAATGGAAGAATGTAAAAGATTTCTGGCAGCATATTCAGCTATATAATTTTGCACAAGGTAGATATACTGATTTTGCAAGTATCAATAGAATGACTGCAGTTGTGTGCCAGTCATACTGCATTACATCTATGTGAACAGGTAAAGCAAACCAGGATTTCTGTTCTGGTTTTGAAATTTAGCCTAAAAGGGTGTTCTGTGGATCAAATTTACCTGGAAGTTACTTTTCAAGCCAAAATTACCGAATGAAAGCCAATTGCTTTATTCTGACAAAACACACATCAAATATATATATCACAATATTTTGTGAGCAAAGGAGCTTTGGTTTGTAGTACTTGAAGATTGTAGCTCTGCATTTAACACCTGCTGTGCTCGTCTTGGCCTCTCTGTACACATCACCAGTGAGAGACTGCAGTGTGCTGGCACCAAGCCCATGAGGAAGGAAGTCCCGGGGGTATGGGCATGATGTGCTGCACAGGGTCATGACTATGATGACTTCCATCCATAGGTTGAACCCCAGGCTCTCACTAGATTCCTCTCATCATAACACAGGGAGGAGAGAAGACCTCAGGGGCTACAGCAATCAACAAACCTTTTCTTAGCCTTCATTTTTTTTTCACCTATCTCTGACTTCTTCTCACTAAGGGAAATTGTATCTCAAATCTACCTACACTCTCAGTGTGACATAATGCCAACAAACCTTGCAATAGCAAGGAATGTGGATTTTTATGCCCTGCTACCTCCTCCTCTGACCTTGCAGACCCTCTCTGGTGAGTGAATCTTCCTTGCTTAGCGACACGCTGCACCAAGAGCAGCTCTTGACCCAGAGTCGAAAGGTGACCCCCCTAAGTACAGATCTAGGAGTGTGTAAGGAGCACTGACCTTTCTCACAGCAGATTACGCCATTCCTTGTTCCCTGGAGGCTGAGTTTGTGTATCGCTGTGCATAAACAGGTCTGATTTGCCTTTGGCCAGCCTACCAGACAATGCCGGTTGACTCCCGTGTTGTTCTGCCAGGCTCTGTGTCATACTTGTGATGCAGTCCTTATGTGAAGTATTCGAGGTATTTTCTGGCTTAATTTCTTTTTATTTCTAAAAAGGGCTGTTGTTTGTATTCAACCATATTTGTTCTGGTTACTTTCAATGCTGGATGCAGCTGAGCTCTATGCTAGGCTGGGGAGGTGGGGGACAGCACTGCACAGCACCCCCCTGCCCTTGTCATGGGACTCCACAGCATGAGAGAGGAGAACAGCAAAGGTTTGCACTTCCTTCCCTAAATCCCACCCTGACATTTTGCATAATCAAGCTGAAAAGACACTCTGCAGCATGTCTGGTGCAGGGCAGCAGGTGGCTCTCTTTCCTCTGAAGTCCTGTAGGGAAAAGAAACCTTGGATGCTGCCTGCGTCTGAAGAGAAACTCCAGCCTTGCCCCCTCCAGTGCCATGGCTCCTCAGAGCAAAACTCAGAATCCTTCAGAGTTGCAGACAGGATATGGCTGGGATGATGTAGGAAGGGGTTTGTGGTTTATTTCATGTTTTAAACTGTTTAATGCTACCAATACCAAGTAGCAACCCTCAACCCCAAATGTTTAGGGTTGCTTAGAAGATGAAGAAGATGGCCTGGGAAAATGTATCAGTGGTGCTAATGTAAGTCACAGCATTCCCTCATGGAGCAAGATAATGTATCTTCTGTTAGGTTACGAAGTTTTATAGGATATAATTTAAAAGTTGTTTTTTTCTGGTTTATTAGTACAGATTATTACAGATACCAGTATTTATTTATGTCCTTTTCAAGAATCTGACTTTTGAAGTCTTGTTTTTCAAGATAAACAGAAGAAAGGAGCAGAGAAATACAGCTCATACTCACAGTTAATACCCTAACTCATTTGGTTACTCTTAAATAACTGGAAGTAACATAAGCAGAGTTCAATGAGTGAATATTGAAATGTCTGCTTCTAAATTTGTCTAAGTCTCCTAATGCGCAGTACAATATACAGCATTTTTATGTTGTAAATGCCTAACAAGGATATTCATGGTTTAGACCAATAATTTACAAAATGGAACAATATAAAGCTAAGCTGTCAGATCACTGGAACAAGAAAAGTAGATATACGTATGCATCCAAGCAAATATTTTCTCCAGTTTCCCACAAGATAGCAAGTTACAGTCAATCAAAAAGGGCAAGAATTGGGATGCCTCGAGCTGCGCAGTCCTTCTACTGCAGAGCTGAATACAAAATCATTACTAAATCATGCATAAGATTATGCTGACCAAATCAGAAACGGTTTATGTGTCTCTGGCAGTACAATGTGTTTTCATTCGTCTGGAAATATTCTGTCTGCTGCAAACGCCTCAGGGCTCCCTGTTGCCACGGATATTCTTGCCTGGGGGTTTATGCTGGGAAGGGAGACATTCATCGCGTCTGCTCTTACAATTTCTTAGCAGGGACGCTCCATGCAGTTCAATTTTTGCCATTGGGCGTGACAGCAGAAAGTGTGGGGCTTTCCTCGGTCAGCAGCGCTGCTTTCATATGGAAGAAAGGAAGCAAGCATTGCGTCCTCTACAGAGTCCTGGGTTATGTGGCAACGCTCAACTAGATTCAGAGAAGCGACTTAGGCTCTGTGTTACTTAAATTTTAGTGTCCTGATAGCCAGTGGAAGTATAGATTAGAAATATAGGCGATTTTGATGTCTAGACTCCCTTACTTAAAGGTATTATAGGTTGAGAAAGGTTCTCCTTCCCCTCTACTCTGCCCTGGTGAGACCATATCTGGAATACTGTGTTCAGTTCTAGGCCCTCAGTTCAAGAAGGCCAGGGAACTGCTTGAAAGAGTCCAGCAGAGGCACAAAGATGATGGAGGGAGTGGAGCATCTCCTGATGAGGAGCGGCTGAGGGAGCTGGGTCTCTTTAGCTTGGAGCAGAGGAGACTGAGGGGTGACCTCATTCATGGGGATCAATTTGTAAAGGGCGAGTGTCAGGAGGAAGGAGCCAGGCTCTGCTCTGGGATGTCCAATGCCAGGACAAGGGGCAGTGGGAGCAAGCTGGAGCATAGGAGGTTCAACCTGAACATGAGGACAAACTTCTTTGCTGTGAGGGTGCCAGAGCATGGCCCAGGCTGCCCAGAGAGGTTGTGGAGTCTCCTTCTCTGCAGACATTCAAAACCCCTGGCCGTGTTCCTGTGTGACCTCCTGTGGGTGATCCTGCTCTGGCAGGGGTTGGACTGGGTGATCTCCAGAGGGCCCTTCCAACTCCTAATATACTGTGATTCTTTATTCTTCCTGAACCAGGGGGCTTTGCAGAATCTTCTTTCTTTTTAACTACAGTTGTTTCCTCATGTATAGAAGCCAGGAATGTCCTTAAGGAAAAGAAGATATTCCCTACCAGCGCTGCCCCTCAGCCCTGTGAGTTTTGTATTTGCTGGGTCAATGGCTTTAAATGCTCAGCTGCGGTTTTATGGACTACTAAGGGGTGTGTGAGAGCTCACTAAGAGCAATTATTTTGTCAATGGGCTTATAAAAACGTATGAATAGCTACAGTGCGTCAGACCGACAGTCCATTTCCCTCAGTATCCTGTCTCTCACAGCAGTCAATAGCAGATGCTGAGGGAAGGACGTGTACAGACCAAACACTGGGTGATACATCCTCTGAAGAGTCTCTGTGTGTTTGAATACACCAACGGGTGACTCAGAGCCCTCCTGAGCTGGATGTGGTACCTGTGTATTCAGTAGTCCCTGCCAGATTTGTCTGTCATGAGTTTAACCCGTGTAAAATTCAGTTGTTCCCCAGCTGAATTACATGCTGTGGACAGGGGTATGCCTTTACAATCTTACACTAAACATGCTTATCTTCTGAATCTTTGTTCACGTGTGTGACAAAACAAAATTAATCTGAGTTATCCTGTCATGCAAAATGAAATGATGAGGATAAATGGTGCTGCTATCTCAGAGGTTATCTCTATAGTGGAGTTTTGTCCTGTTCCTGCTGGGAAAGCCTGCTGGCAAATGGTATGGCAGTGGGATTTGCCTGGAAATGCCGAAGAACATGCTGCAGCTGTCACTGAAGTGTTTCCTAACTCTTTCTTTGAACACAGACTCTAGTGAAAGTTAATGTTCAAACTTTTAAAAGGTATTTCCAGTGACAAAGAAGCTTTACTTAATCTCAGAAGTGCTGATGTGTACAAACTTGCTTCATGCATCATGGTGAGAGATCCTGAAAAATACATTTCTCTCATCAATAACTAAGTAAATAATCTTTGCAGAGATGTCAGAAAGCTGGATGGAGCCTGTCGTGGACAGGATGATGAGCTTTCTTATGCTCAAGGAACACAATATGCCAGTTAAGGTAAGAACCTGTGAATAAGGCACTTAATAACTGGTAGTCTCCTGCATAACAGTGAATCTAGGAGACTTGAAAAAGTGTGTGATGGTGTGACTGGCTGAGGAAATAGAGCACGACATTACTAGTTTTTGCCAGCAGGTGTCTAAGGAAGACATAAATCTGAAGATTCTCGGATGTTTGGTATCTAGGTGTGCCTAGCAAAAAGAAACAAAGCTGCTCGCAGCAATAAGGACACATCTCCTTTGATGTTGACTGAAAACTGTTGAATGCTGAGTGTGTGAATGCCTTGGGATTTGGAAAGTAATACAAATGTTTAAATTCAAGCTTAGAAACTCAGCTAAGTAGGTCTTGTGAACTCTCAATTTCACTGAGGTTTGTTTTTTGTCTTACCCTACACTTCAGATAGCTGCAGGCAAACTGTTCTTTCTGGCTAGCATGGAGAGGTCTCCTGCCTTTCATGAATTTCATATGTTCTTTAAATACTCTACAAGTATTTTTTATTTCTATTTGCTGGGAGGACATCAAGCCTTAAGGGTCAGAATAATTTGAGGTAGATGTGAAGTATATCTATACTTTTTTTGCAGCTCACATCAGGGAGTAAACCCTGGCTTGACTCAGTTTCAACACATCCACATTCACACTCACCACCAATTCTCATTTTGATTGTATTATGCACTGCAGAGGAGCTCTTTGTCCTGTTGTCAAAATTTCTGTTTACTAGAGAAGGGAAAACAAGGCAGTAGTAATTACTGCAGTCATTCAGATTGCAACTGGTTGTGGTTTACAGTATTTTAATTAACACAAAAAGGTAGGAGCATCGCAGCTAAGCATAACTAAAGTGCAGCTGGAAAATTTTAACAGCTCTCTTTCCGAAATAGTGAGGAATGTAATTCCAAACTCCTGAGCTCTGTATCATCTAACCATCAAGTTTTGCAGTCTCAATCCTTGGAGGTTTTCAAGATCATTCTGGATAAAGTCCCGAGTAACCTTGCCTGACCTCATTGCTCACCCTGCATTGAACAGCAGGCTGGATTGGATGACCTCCTGAGCTCCCTCCTGCCCTGCATTTTCCTGTGGTCCTGTGACCCTTTTTGGGAGTAAAAAATAGCATGTGCACTAGGTGTTTTAACTATTTTTAATTTTTTTTTTGTAATATCCCAAGTAAATTACTGCTAAGGGGCAAAATGAGAAGAAAAGAAGAAACTCCCCAAGCTGCTGTTAGTGGTCAGAAAAATCACAGGGTGAATCTTTAGCCTAAGAACATGGCTAAGAGACCTGAGAAAGTTGTCCAATATAGGACACATTTCAGACGTACGACTGTGATTTCCAAGCATTTGATTGCTACAGGTTTGGAAAGATGTAGGTCCACACCCTCTTCATTTAAATAAACACGACTGCCGCTTTGGGTGGTTGGCAGTGGAACAAACACTTGCTTTTTGAACGGCGTGAATGAATACCCTATAATGCCGTTACTCAGGGGCTAAGTTTATTTAGACATTGGCTTCTTTGGTGACTTGAAACATGAAACCTTTCTTCAGGTCCTTCCTAATCACTGAGATCGGACTCCAAACCCTCCCTCCTGTCCCATGGGCGGTATGTGGTAAGAGTTAGTCCTCAGGGAGAGACAACCGGTATTTACCTGTGTCTAAACTAAACACGAGGCTTTGTGCAAGTCTTATAAATAGTTTGAGTCTTTTTTTTTAAATCATTCTTCATCACTTCTGTCATCAGAAGCCATTTTAGCTGCTCCAGAAACTGATTCTGTAAGTGACAAAGTGCGTAACATGAGGTTGACTCTCACGTTATGTGATCATCAAATGGATGTCATCTAAGATAGAATGGAGGTTCTGAGAGGTTTTACCTTTGTAATTAATGTCTACCTACCTCTACTCTAAATAACTATTGCTTCTTGATACCATGGTGGAGTTAATTGGAAAGTGAAGGATTTTGTCTTTTCCTTTTTTTTTAGATTTAAAAAAAATTTAAAACTAACCTTCAGCAGGGTCACAATTTTAGCTTTTAACCAATTTCCAAGCAGAAAGTTTGGGTTTCATTTTTAGAAAGAAAAAAAAACAACAACTGCCCTTCAAGAGGCTGTCCTGCAAAAGATCACATCCCACAGAAAGTTTTCATTTCAACAACTACTTCTAATTCTGTCTGCTTTTTTCTGGTGTTGACCTTTTCTGGACATGCCAAGATGGAGGAAACCAGAACTGAAATAGTATGGCCTCTGCTGTTGTTAGCTGCTTTTATATCCCTCTTGTCAATGGTGTTTGATTTCCTTGGAAGCAGATCCTTGTCCTTTCTGGGATACATTCATCTCTCCTGTATCGCAGAGTCACAGAATATGAGGAGTTGACAGGGCCCTCTGGAGATCACTCAGTCCAACC
>NW_010177679.1:0-2693 GCF_000695765.1 Mesitornis unicolor
GGAGGAGTATCTTGCCTCACTCCAGCTCACGGCTGAGAGAAATGCCCCGCAGCCGTGAGGGCCTGGCGGAAGGGGGGCGGTGGGTCCCTGCGCTGGCGCCGGTCTCCCTTTAATTCTCAGTATACCTACACATATGCTCCATGCAAGGTCTGTACAACTGCGTGTCCACACAAGAGCATGTGCAGTAGACACCCTTGTTTCTGTCCCTGTCTCCTTATAGGAAAGGGGAAAGGGGAGAAGGAGCCGAGGGAGTCCTCGCTGTCCTCCCATGAGGGGAGTGGGTTGAGGTATCTGCCCACCTCTTCCTCAGCCAGGCAGCTCTTTTGCTCATAAACGTGTGGGTTAGTGACTTTGTGAGTTAATGAGGATGTGAATTGTTGAAGCAACAATTTAGAGAATTAAGAATTTAGACTAGTTTGCCAAAGGGGGATTGAGCCTTTCTTTGATTTGTACCTAATGAGCTCATGAAATAAAGCTTGATTCACAGAGTAGATTGCCCTGTGAATTTAAGAGATGCAAATTGTGACAATCCACCAAATCATCCACTGCTGAAACTGGACTTACACAATCCAGTAGTAACGAAATGGAAAATACTTTAACCATGTGGTTGAGAGATTAAGGAACAGGATTGAAGAAAACATGGCTTGATCAGGAAGCTCCCTTAGAAAGTGCAGAGGCTGCTTCAAAACCAGGCCTGACAGTCAGCAGACTGGAGCCCAGCTGTGGCTCTGTGCTGAGGCACACTGGAGCAGCCAGGTACCTCTTCCATACTCTGCAGAGCAGTACAGTAAGTGTACGTTGTGTTAACTTGCATTTAGTGGCTCTGCTGCTCTGTTCTCTGGGTAAATTTCCTAAGGTTCCAGGAAACCTTTACTTTTGGCCAAGGCTACAGACATGGACTGAATATAAGGAAGTCTTTCTGTGAGCAGTTCCTTTGGCACAATGGCTAAAACAGTGGCACTGCACAAAGACCATGCTGAGCTTTGCATCTTGGCATGTGTGCTTTGTTCAAAAGCATGGATTCACAGACGGCACGGCAGCAAGGCTGTACCGCAGAGGAAGTGTGTTTCTTGGATTTGGCTAAATTTCGTTAAAATATGTCCTTTTGAATGGCAGGCTTGATAGAAGCCCATATTTAAGGACAGTGAGTTTCTCTTAACTTCTGGTGGTGAACATGGCTCATCTGGTAAATATACATTAATGACGTGTGCAGCAGAAGACTTCTTACTTCTTTCTGTGTTTTGTTCTGATCGTATGAGGGGGAATTCATGATCCAGTGACAACAACAGGTGTTTGTTTCAAACAAAATTGAATGAACAAAACCAGAGCTCTAGAAATGGAAGCATATTGCCTGAGGTAGGATAAAAGCTGGACTTTTGAAAGAGACAGCTTTTATCACCACTGGTAGGACAGCATCTAGATTTTATCATGAAGGTATGCTGCTGTAACCAACTGTGTAATATTTGCAGTGTGGAATTTGGAATGTTCAGTGGAATTTGTTTTCTTTAAGTAGCCCAAATACTCCTCATCATTCATAGCTATGAAGCATCTATCTTGACATGTGGAAACATCTGTCTACCTTTAGGAAGCAATAAATAAGTCAATGACAGATTTCCAAAATGAACTCTACTTTAGTTGTGATTACTTTTTGATATTAAAAAGTGTAAAAATATAATCAAGGAAAAATACTTTAACTTACTTAAGAATGAATCAATTTGGTCTTCAATTCTTTGGACCAAAGATAACTCAAGAACTATACTACTCTCCAAAAAGGCAAAGTACATAAGAAAGTTAATCCTGCTGTTAAGCAGATTGGGAAAAACAGTTGCAAGAAATTGTGATGCCAACAGGCACCACAGAATCTACTCTTGTCTAACCAAGTTTCGTTTAATTAATGTAAAACAGTTCTGTAATGTCAAAGAAGTAATTTAAAGCAAACATAAATGAATATTTTTTCCTTTTTTCCTTTTTCTGTTTTTTCTTTTTTCTTTCTTTTTTTTTTTTGGTGACTGAAGCTATGTGGAGCTACTATTTGGAGCTGAAGAGCCAGAAAGCAGATTTTCTAAACATCAAGATAGCAACTGGAGGCCCAGCAGCGTGAACAGGAGCGCAGTTTAAACTATTCAATGTTTGCAACACTAGTATGTTCCAACAAATTCTCCCCCAGGAGAAGCAGAATGACGATCAGACCAGTGACCAAGAAGATACTTGATACCAAGTTGACCAAAAATAATCACACAGAATCACACAGAATCTTAGGAGTTGGAAGGGACCTCGAAAGATCATCCAGTCCAACCCCCCTGCCAGAGCAGGATCACCTAGACTAGGTCACACAGGAACGTGTCCAGGCGGGTTTGGACCTGGATGGGCTGAGGCCAACTGTATGAGCACTTGTTGAAGCTCAGACAGTTGGCCTCAGCCCATTGATTCAGCCTATCCAGGTCCCTCTGCAGAGCCTTCCTACCCTCAGGCAGATCAATGCTCCCTCCCAACTGAGTGTCATCTGCAAACTTACTGAGGGAGCACTCAATTCCCTCATCCAGATCATTGATAAAGATGTTAAACAGGACTGGCCCCGAAACGGAGCCCTGGGGAACACCGCTTGTGACTGGTCGCCAACTGGGTTTAGCTCCATTCACCACAACTCTCTGTGCTTGGCCATCCAGCCAGTTTTTAACCCAGCAAAGCGTGTG
>NW_010177680.1:0-2854 GCF_000695765.1 Mesitornis unicolor
GTTCTGTGATTCTGTGATTCTGTGAAAAATTAAAATGTGCCGGATTTCATGAGTGAAAAAATATAGGATAGTGTAGTACTGTATGCTGTAAATGTAGTTAACAGTTATGAATCTGAGAGCTGGCCAAGTGACCTAAGGAAAGTAGGTGCAAATTCAAGAAGCAAAAAGGATTAAAAACTTGTAGCTTAAGAATTCAAATCTTGAGCTACCTGTAGTGTTCTTAAAAACTTCACACTGGTGGATAATTAAGTTTTCCAAAATCTACAGTCTCCCCCCTCATTTTATTTCTCAAAGAATTTCTAGACCATTACCCTTTTTGGAAGGTTATAATCATAAAGAGGCATTACATTTTTATGAGCTGTTCCTACCAGTTAGAAAGGCAGATGGCAGTAAATTTTGGTACCATGGAGAGAACTTGGTCTATCCTTGCCTTTGGTCTCCACCACTCCTTTATTCTGTGTTAGAATGCCAGGTGACCATAAACTGCAGGGTTACAAAAAAAAGGTAAAGTTTTCCTCTATTTTTTTTCCTCTATTAAAACCAGAACCTCTCCTGTTGCCCATGACTTACCAAAGATGATGGAGAGTGGTCTAGCAGTGACACCCATCAGCTCCCTCAGCACCCACGGGTGCATCACATCAGGGCCCATGGATTAATGTATGTCCAGATTGCTTAATTGATCCCTAACCCAGTCTTCATCAACGAAGTCAAACTCCTTCTTTATCCTGAACTCCTCTGGGGCCTCAGCGATTTGAGGTTCCTGAGAACAGTCCCCAGCAGTGCAGACAGAATCAAAGAAGGCATTCAATAACTCCACATGTTCTGCAGATCTACACTGGACTTCTGCAGAGGACTTTTCTCTTGTGGGGTGTCACATGGAAGCAGAAGAAGAGTGGGAGGAGTCCTTCTTACCCCTGAAGAGGAAGGAGCGGCAGAGACCTCATGGGATGAACTGACTGCAACCCTCATTCCCATCCCCCTGCACCACTGGGCAAAAAAAGGGGTGGGGGAGGTAAAAAAACAGGAACAAAACTGAGCCTGGGAAAGTATGGAGAGGTGGGGGAAGATGTCTGACTTTAAGATCTGTTTGTATCTCTCGCTGTTCTACTCTCATGTTATTGCTAACAAATTAGAATAGTTTTTTGTTTTGTTGTTATTTAGTTCTGGTTTGGTTTGGTTTGGTTTGTTGGTTTGTTTTGTTTGGTTTGGTTTGGTTTTGTTTTGTTTTGTTTTGTTTTGTTTTGTTTTGTTTTTCTCCCTATGATGAATCTGTCTTTTGCCCATGACTGTAAATGGTGAGGAAACGTCCTCCCAGTCATTATTTTGTCTAGCCCCCTTTTGTGGGCATTGTGGTGCTCAGTTGCCCACTGGGTTTAAATCACGACACTTTAGAAAACTCTTGAAATTCTGAATGAAAAATACTTGAAGAATGCTAACAGTAGTGTATTGTGCAATGGATCTACTGTTGCATGTTCAGAAACTACAAGAAGGAGATGAGGGTGGTAGTCACAGACAAAAAAAAGCATAAATAATAGATTTTTCAGCTTGGTGGCTAAACTTCACTTCTTAAAAGTTCTGATTTAATGAAGACATCTTTGCTGTTTAAAAACTCTAAAGTTCTAAAAAGTTTAATTCAAGTAGATTAGATTAATTTCAATTAAGTTTGCTATTTTTTCTTTTTCATAAATAATGCTAGTAGTTGACAAAATTAAAGAAATTTTATATTTTATAACATATTATACCCCCAAATAAAGCGAAAAACTATGTAAAATATAAACGCAGTAAACATAGCAGCATAAATGAAAGTCTGAAGTGGTTAATGAAATTATTAATGTACTTGTTCAGGAGAGAAAGTAATAGAAAGTGGGGGTATCTTGTTTTTGTTAAGCCTGGGTTCTGAGATTGTTAACTGCAAATCAGCAGTGTAGAAATGTGGCAGTTATTTTAAAAGCCCTGCAATAGGCAGAGCGCAATTGATTCTGAGTCTTCTAGATGGTGATCTATTAAAATGTCAGAAATATAAAAGCCCTGCTGGGTAGGCAACTAGTTTTATAGAGCTTCCCTGTCATGGTACTTTATACTCTTTTTTGATCTGGTAACAAAAGAGACTGGATCATAAAAGTCCTTCATAAAAGCTTGATCTCTGCATTGCTTGCTATCTAAAAGATGAGTTACTTGACCTGGAAAAAAAATTAAAAAAAAATTAAATACTCTTAACCACAACCCAGATGAGAGAATTCAAAAATTGAGAGAATATACTCTAGAAGAAAACCATAATTTGACTTCATGAAGATTTTCTTAAAACAGAATATTGGAGGGTGGCAGGAAGAGATCATTTGAATGTAAAATTCCACTTTTCATCTTTGCATGTATATAGATATATATTTCCAGTATGTACTCTGGCAATGTTAGTAGCTCCTTTACGAAATGCAGCTCAGGTGGCTGAAAAAGGCTGCTAAGATATGCTTACTGGCATTAATGCGTATTCTGTGAGTCAAGAAGACAGCAAGGCTTTCTTAAAGGGAACATGATAATCTAATATCTTTATATTCTTAGTAATGCAATTTGTCTCCAGCACTTACAATCTTTTATGGCAGTTACCTCAAAAACACATATAATCTCTTTCCATTTAAGGGCCATAAAACATACTTGGTAAGTGGAGATGCTACTATATACTAGGTTATACCTGGTATGTTGTCTGACTAAGGAGAGTGGTGAAATCAATAAATTTGACATCTTACATGCACAGTGCTATGTCAGCTGCATACAAAGTATGAACAAATCTTAATGTTGAACCTTGCAGTATTTGTCTGAATTGTTCTTATAGAATCACAGAATCATAGAATCACAGAAT